>NW_026730227.1:0-19427 GCF_030272615.1 Cryptomeria japonica
CTAACTTACAAAATGGATTATGAGAATCCAATATAATGTACTGCTACAATTCAGCATCTGCTATGCTAGTTTTAGTACCAGTTTAAGCTCATACTATAACCATAAACCTTATACAAAATCTACCTTAATATTCACTCATCACTTCTACCATATCCATCATATGTCCATATCAAAATCATTTACAAGATCTCATACATATATGAGTCTATTAAAATATTCCATGTCGGCTTTACAAAAGATATTTACAATTAAATACAATAAACAAAAGTTTGTCTATGTCGGCTGGGGTGTCAGTATACATTGTTGCCACTGCCGGTGATGTGCCTGCCAGTGCTGGTGCCTGTCAGTGTCTGTGCTAGATGAATGCCACAAGGTTTCTTGAAGGTTTCCATAGGGTTGCCATCAATGACAACACCTTCAATTCTCATTAGAGTGTATAATGCCAACACTACAGTTGAGTCATCCAATGCACAAATCAAGCAAAAAAGAAAAAAAATAAGAAAAAAAAATAAAAATATATAAACAAATCAAAAAGTGCAATAAAAACAAGTGGTGAAAACTTGGCAATAGGTGCTATTTATGAAAGAATAGATCCTCTATCTATTAGTACTCATATATTTGATCCATCTAGTCTCAGCTAATGGCCATTGCCCGACACTTGTACACACATCATTATCCTGGACACACTTAGTGTAGTCAATACCATTGATCCTCTAAAAATAGTTATCCATACCATATCCCATCATGGCTTGGTGATCAACTCATATATGCACATTGACAAATATTCATAACTGGGGGCAATATTCCTCTCATTTAGACAACAAACAAGGATCGCATCATACTAGGTAACCATTGTCAAAACTGCTCATTAGGCTAGAAAGCAGGATCATTATCCAACTACAAATTTAACACACGCATGATGGATGATTTTTTGAATTATGATTTGTTTACATTTCAGCATGAAGTTTTGACTATTTGTATCTTGATTTCCGAATCATTAGATCCCCTGAGCTACTCAAAGATGCACTGAGCTAGAGAAGCGACGAAGGAATCTGACATTTTCTTTAGTTTCTGTCTGTGAGATGATCATTTGTATGGTGCAAATTTGTCTCAAGACATGATTGGAAACATATCATTGAAGACATTTTCCACTTTGCACATGCAAATGGTTAACTCTTGTCTATTTTATACAAAAAACACTCAGACTGTCATGGTTCAATTATACCTCGACGCTTGTGTCATCTTGCAATATCAAACATCCATGTAAGTTTTGCTTAGGTCATTATGGTTCAATTATACCATGCTGCTTGTATTAACTTTCAACATATCAAAATCTCAATGATGACAAAAAGAGCACAAACAAGTGACTTAATGGGAATGACAACGATGGAATTAAAGTGATCATTTAGTTGCATATCATCTTAAGCTTGCATTTAGTTGCATATCATTTTAAATTTCATATCATTTTAACTTGCATTAGTCTCTCACATCATTATCATTAAATCATACATCTCATTTTCAAGATACATCTCATAAATGAAAGTAATCAATGCAATACATCATCATATTATCACCCATTCCATCATGAATCATACATTTACATCATAATCAAAATAAAAAAATCAAGAGCATTATTATCTAAGCATCAAATCATCCTCATAGTATCATCATATCAAAACATAATATATATCATAAATCAATCATCATCAATAACACATCATATGTGGATCAGAGAAAATCAGTGCCACATATATATATACATATATATATAGATATAGATATAGATATATGTATATACACACACATATATATAGATATATGTATATATACATATACATGTACATATATATAGATATATGTATATATAAATATATATGTATATATATATGTATATATATATGTATATATATGTATAAATATATATATATATGTACATATATATGTATATGTATAAATATATATATCAAAAATGGTTGAAATGTACAAGGGATATCATGTCTGTCAAAATACAACAAAGTGATAAATAACAACAGAGACAGGTTGCTCAGGTATGACTATCTCCTTAGGTGAATGGTTTGACAGTAGATGTCCCCGCTCCTCGATCTCCACCAAGTGGATCACATCGAGCAGGCCCCATAAGATCTTTTCTCTCCATCCTCGGGGCTGGATTGACTAGACTCCACTACAACATAGCTAGGAGCTCTGTGATCTCAAGGGACCACCTCCTCGTATAGATCCGTATAATACTTGGCCTCCTTGGCAGAGTATTGTATCTCTCTCAGGGTATCCCGAACTGGGACACCAAGCGTGGATTTCTCTAACCTATCACCAAGGGCCTTTGCTCGACCCTGATTCTCTATCTTTGTATCTCACTTTGCGATAACCTACATAATTTATCGTTGTTGCACTTACAAATGTGCCTGCAGCTACTGCACCGAGATCTGTAGCACTCTTATTTGTGAATCCTATCAATGGGTGGGCACCATAGTCTGAATGGGTACCTGTGTTATGGTCCAAGTGACACATGTCCCTATCCAAGGCACCGGTGGAGGTAGAACATCATATCTCCTCCTCTGGGAAGGTCACCTATCATCCTCTATCCCACCCACCGTAGCTAGCACCGCACCTACCCTACCACCCCTGCCAGCACTAAGAACGCAACCTCTCCATCTTTCTCCACCCCCTTTCCCACTATCTCCACCCTCTCTCCCACTATCTCCACCCCCTCTCCCTCTATCTCCTCCTCTCCCTCCTCCATCTCCTTTACCTCCTCCACCACTACCACCTCCACCTCTTCCATCGCCTCCACCTCCCTCTCCTACCTCCTCTCCCTTCTCCTCATTTCTATGTCTGGCTCCCCCTCACCTCTGTGGCTTCTCATCCTCATCATCATCAAAAGTGGGTAGCAACTTTTCCAGATGAGATATACGTGCCACTGCATGTGCCATGAAGTAGGATGAAAACTCCTTCGTCATCCCAGCATCAACAACCCCAACCTCAAAATCCCAGATCTATCTTTCTAGTGACATATACTTCTCAATAGCTGCTCTGCTATCTAGGGTAGGTCCCCACTCTGACACATCCTATCGCCGACAAGCATATAAATAGGCTCCCTGTGGCATCCCCTACTATCTACCATACTGCCACTAAACATGACTATGCAAGAATCACTTAATAATAAATGGCATCTGCCCAATCAGGTACCTCAACATATATACATAGGGAATCTCTACCCCATCCTCTGCTCACACCTCACTATCCATATAAAGTCTCCAAATGACTGTATCAATATCATCCAATGCCCTCTGTCAATGCTCTAATTTGTTCAGTTTACACTAGATAACTACACTTGTATACCCATAAACATAAGCCCAACCAACTGGCCTATCCCTATCTGCAAACTATCTCGACACTGGTATATGCTCCCACACCCACACCTGTAACAATGTCACCTTGACTGATAAACTAATATATCCTAGATATACCACCTAGTGAAGCTCTTTGTATAGATTGGCCAACATAAAGGATCCCCATGCAAACCTGCATCCCTGCGTCACCATGTCCTCAAGCACCAATCCCAATCCAACAGCTAGTCCCTTCGACCTACGGTCGGGACACATGAACCCACCAATGAAACCTGATAATATTGATGGTAGTGAAACGTAACCTAAATCCAAAAACTCTTACCACGGGATCTCATAACGACTAATCTCATCATCCTAAAAGATGCAACAGAGAGCCTTTGTACCACCCTCCTCAGTCTGCTCATAAGGCAATAGAGCCCCAACCATAGGAATCTGCAAAATATGATAACAATCCTCTGGTGTGACTGTCATCTGGCCCATCGCCAAGTGAAAGGTGTTCGTATCACTATGCCACCTCTTGGCCAACGCTATCAATAAACCTTGGTTAATGATATACTGAGGCATGTCTAATAAGGAGGACAACCCACATCTCTAAATAACATCTCTGTCAGCCTGTGACAAACATGGAATTAGTATCCATGGCCTCAGAAATCGCTATCAAGATTGAAGCATACCAAGCTCTGCCTACAAATGAACAAATATCCATCATCAGTTGTCAATTCCATCCAATCTATCAACAATCAAAATAAATCAATTTGAAACACCGAAGCATATCAAGAACATATCGAAAATCAATCAAGACCCATATCAAAAATCAGGACTCATATCGAAAATCAATCAGGACCCATATTGAAAATCAGGACTCATATCAAAAATCAAAATCAAAGATCCATATCGAAAATCAATTAGGACCCATATCAAAAATTAGGACTCATATCAAAAATCAATCAAGACCCATATCAAAAATCAGGACTCATATCAAAAATCAATCAGGACCCATATCAAAAATCAGGACTCATATTGAAAATTAGGACTCATATCGAAAATCAGAATCAAATTTCCATATCGAAAATCAATCAAGACCCATATCAAATATCAATCAAGACTCATATCGATAGAATATCAAGAACATATCAAAAATTAAAATCAGGATCTATATCGAAATCAAGACTCCAATCGACTCAACAAATTTATATCAAAAAAACAATTCATAACGAAAGCAACAAGATCCATATCAAACCCAGACTCGGGTGGTAATACAATACCATATAAAAATCCGACATTATCATAAAATAGGACTCACATTTGATCATGAACCATATAAGAGCAATCGACAGATCCATATTGACATCTATCTAATCTGTTCGACTCATGATGCATTTTTCACAGGAACTTTTACCAAGTTTGGACCCTACGCACTCAACCCAGGCTCCTAGGCGCTAAGATGCCACCTATGCACTAACCTTTTCCATCAATGCGCTAAAACACATGCTCAACGCGCTAGACCTATCCTACGTGCTAAATGGCACACCATTTGCGCTACCCTATTTACCCAATGTGCTAGGTTATCCTATGCGCTACTTGGCCTACCCATTATGCTTCTATGTAGACCCCATGCACTAAATCATCCTATGCACTAACCTACCCCCCAACCACGCTACAATGTGGTCATTAGACGCTGAACCTCCTAGGGTTTTTCTATGTGCTAAAACTCCTATCATATGCGCTAGACAACTTACCCAATGCACTAAACCGACAAAATCTTACCCAAAATTGAAAAAAGTAACAAAAATAATTAAAAACAATAAAAATTGAAAAAAGATTTTGGCCACTTACTGGTGGGCCATATGCAATGGTTATCCAGTGTCGCCTGACGCGCTTAAATCGGTGAGAGGAATATGGAATCGACATCATCGTCACAGCTCCAAATGTCACAATCACAAAGAGACAAGTGTGCAAATGACTTTTAAAAGTCACTTTTTACCTTTTAATAGGGTAAAATAAAAAAGTTTAATAAGTGTGTCATGTATTTTCCTCCTACTTTTTCATTTGTAACCTTATCAAAAAAAAATTTTGGGGAGATGAATCAATAATGTGCATTCAATGTAGTCAATATTCTCATATCATAATTAATTAAAAAACGCTCATCAACTTGACAATTTTTTACCAAATCCTTGATTCATCTCCCGAGGGGGCATCATATCGCCATTTTGACACACAACATCATATTGATCAAATTTTGGTAGCATATCTGGTGAATTTTTCTTTGAATCAACATGTGTACACACATCACTTCAAAGAGGGGCAAAATGTAGACGCGTAAATCTAACCACTTTCCTAAGTAAATATTTAATATTTATTTTAACCTCATCCTTCTATTAATTAAATCTTATTTAATTAATTTCTTCATTTTCATCTATTTGATTAAATAAATTACTCAATTTATTTAATTAAATTCGCCTAAACCTTTTCTAGCCTTCAATTAAATAAATCACTTTTATTTAATTAAATCCCCTTTTGTCCTTTTGAATTAAAAACATTTAATTAAATTAATCCTTGCAAATAAATAAATCTAATTTATTTATTAAATCCCCCCACTTGTATTTATGCAAGTTGAATCTATTTTAGTTGGAATAAAGTAATTTTATTTTAATTAAAATCCTTTTCCCTCCACTTGCATTTTCCTACATCTCCCACTTGTCTCCTAAACCCCTTCTAGATTCTTCTAATCACTTCCAATTTAGCCTAATTCATCTCCTAACTATTGTCACATTCCTAAGCAAAGAGAAGTCACTTCTCAAAACCTCCAAAGTCTTTGAAATGCATTAAAGACTTTATGTCTTCAACAAGTTAACCCTCAAAGTCTTCCTAATCATTAATGGTTAACTCAACCTTATTGCATGGCTAGATACTTTCTCTCTAACTTAACCCTTATCTAACCCAAGGATCTCACCGAGAATTCATGGCTTTAACCTTGGTTATCCTATTAACAATTGCACAAGAGTTTACCCTTTGGGTAAAAGCTTTATCCATTGGATAACCCTAACATATCCTTAACCCTTACCTGCTAGGGTAACCTTCATGTCTTCTCAAGCACTTCATGCTTATTACATCTCATCTCAAGCAATCCTTTGTTGACAATTGTTACCATTCATTGGTGAGAATTGTAAATATGGATTGATTAACTTTCAATCTTGGCCCTTGTTAAGATTATTCAATCTTAACCATCCATTGCCCTATTTTCCCTATAGATAGAGCTCCCATTTATAATTTTCATATCAACAATCTTTCATGCATCTACATTATAGTCTAATTTACTAAGCATTTTAGCCTCTCTTTGTTAAATCGTCATAATAACATTTAGAAGCATTTTTAATATCATAGAATATTCATGCTAGGATAGTATATCATGTTAGAATAACTTGTTAATCTTTTATCATATCATGATCTTCATGCTAGCTAAATCATCATAGTTTTAATATCATATATATTAGAATGCATTCATGCATATAAATCAAACATCACTCATTCTTGGAGTTATCATTCCTAAGTCACTTTCTCAATGATCTGAGAGAAAAACATTGACTTTAGGGATCCTATGAGATAGAGAACAATGGGATACCCCTTGGGAAGTTGAACTAATTGGATTAGTTCATATACTTGCACTAAGATCCTCATTGGTGTGTGGGTCTTTTAGATTTGAGTTATTCGTTTTTGTCACTGCATTTTCCTACATACAAGTTTTTTTTTTTTTAAAGAAAAAAAATTAAGTTGAGTAGGGGTAGATGGATTTATAGTGGAGCTGGGTTCAATAGTGGGATGGTAGTTGGCTACAATTATCTTTTTAGTGGAGGATAAAATTCTTGTACAATTATGAGGTGAAGATTGAGTGCCCCACTATAAAGACCCCTACCTAAGATGGTCAAGTTCCATAGTTTTAGATTGGACTTTGGTTGTATTTATCCTTCTATATATAAAAAAAAATTCAAAACTTTTATATGTTTTTTCTTAATATTTTTATTATCTATTTTTTATATCTATTTATTAATTGTTTATTTAACACACACAATATATAATATCAAAATTTAATTATAATATCTTACAAAATTAAATTTATTCTATTTTAATTTTAACAAATAACTATTTACAATTAACTCATAAATTAATTAATCAATTAATTTGCTTCATGAAAAATTAAATGTTTAAAACAATAAATCTTACATAATATAGCATGGGAGCTTACAATTGTTTAATCATGATTTCAACAAATGTTTACAAGGTGGAATTTGAATTTGAGTGGAAAGCAATGGAATTTTGGTTTATGTACTTTAATAGTCTTTATATTAGTTTTTTATTTAAAAAATAAAATAAATTGAGTTGAGTAGGGGAGATGAATTTATCAATAGTGGGATGGTAGTTGACCACAATTATCTTTTTAGTGGAGCACAAACATGTACAATTATGACATGAAGTTTGACTGCTCCACTATAAAGACCCCTATCTAAAATGGTCAAGTTCCATAGTTTTAGATTGGACTATGCTTGTATTTATCCTTCTATATATATATATAATTTTTTCCATAATTTTAATATATTTTTTCTTAATGTTTTTATTATATATTTTCTATATCTATTTATTAATTGTTTATTTAACACACATAAGATATTATATCAAAATTTGATTATAATATCTTACAAAATAAAATTTATTCTAATGAAGAGGATTTTCTAGTGCTAGATCTAAGAAGGTGGAACTAAAAGAGTCTGGATCCATACTGAAATTTTGAAAAAACTTAGTTGTAAAGTGAACGATGTTGTGGAGGGATTTGAACTGAGTATCTCCAAAAACAAATTCAGGTTTAAATTCAAACCCTCGAAAAACTTGAGAACTAAAATCAGTCTAGGGTTTTGATCGCTGGTCTTGCCAATCAAGCAGGCAATGATGTGATAAACTTTTTCCAGTAGAGATAAGAGATTTTTAGAGATTTTTTATTCAATCGTTCTCTCTGAGGTTCAGTAGAAATTTAATACAGTGATCAGACATGGCTGATAGAGGACATTTGGGTTCATGGGCGGATGTGGGCTGGGAAGACTCGCCTCATGTTCCACAATGGGTATACACGAATGGCAGATGGAAGGACATGGCGATACAGGTAAACCGGAGCGGAAATAACAAGGTTTTTTAGCCAACTTCAAAATACTTTCAAGGCTTCTTTGGGAACAAACGTAGTGTGGCATGGAGGCAGAATAACAATGGAAGAGGATTCACTCAAGGGTGTTTTAATAATGGTGTGAATCAAGGGAATACTGAGAAGAAATTCAAGGGATTTTCGAGGAAATGGTTTTTGGATCTGGGCAATCAGTGAATGTTTGCTAAAGTTGTTGGCTTGGCAAATAAGGAGACTGCGGCTAGGGTTTCTGATTCTTCACAGTGGGTGAGAAATAAGGTAAATGTGAACCTCAAGGAAGCTAGTCTGGAAAAGGTAAGTAAGATACCTTCTAATCCTATTCTGTTAGGGGTTTCTTCATCACAGGTTTGGGCTCCTATCCCTTGTATCGATCTTTTAGGTTCCTATGTCGATAAGAAAGCGAATTGTTTGCATACAAATTCTATTTTTGGGGAAATTTGGGGTGATCAAATTAGTTTGTTAAAGCTTTATCATAAATTTCAGAAAAGATGGGGGGATATGCATTATTTTCAATTATTTTCTGCGAATGATTTTATTATTGTCTTTGATTCTACTTCTTTCAGAGATGAGGTATTAATAACTTTGCATCATTGGTTTGGAAAACATTTAATTTCAATTGCGGCTTGGAAATCTTTTTTGGTTCCTTCTTGGTCTAGTTCAAAACTTATTCCTTTCTGGTTTGGTTTACCTAAAATTCCTTTTGAATTTATGGATCCCGATGTTCTTGAGAAAATTGGAATTACTATTGGAACTTTTTTAACATCTAAAATGGACTTTGTGGAGGGGGAGGTTCTGGTAAAAAACTGTGTTCTTATTAATCCTAACAATGTTTGCCCCCGTACTTGTAATATCAAGTCTCATGATGGTATTTGGCACCAGTCAATTAAGAAATTAGAGACGGAGCTTCTTAAGTCTCCTTTACTTTTGGATGCTCCGTTACTTATGGATTTTAAGAAAAACCAACAGGTTGTTGGCTATGTCCCTAAATCCCTTAATAAAGATAGTTTGTTGGTAGGACCTTCGGTTGAAGGATGTGGAAATGTCTCTTTGCATAAATTGGTAGAAACAGGTCACATTAATCTTTAAAATAATCCATTGTGTCATAGTTCTGCGAAACCAAATGATCACACTTCAGGTTTGGTCTCACTTTCGTCTTTACTGAAGACATTTTCTAATAATGGGGGTATAGTGGATGGTAATCCCTTGATGAATCGAGTAGATCATCCATTGATGATAGATTGCCCTAAGATGCCAAATAATCACACAAAGGGTAAGGACGACAATTTTTCTTCATGCACTCAAAAGGAGGTTTTGGATTCTTCAAAGAATGTGAATTTAGATAAAAATGCAGTGGTTGATATGGAAACTATTAAACAGGTAACTGCCATAGGTTTTCCTAATGATGCTTCTTTAGTTAAGGAAATTAAGAATTTGGTGTCTAATAATTCCCCTCTGAATGTTGAAATTAATATGGCTAATGGATTTTCATTAGGGAATAGTATTCCATTAGAGGTTGTCCCTATTATTATGCTAGATGAGAATTTGGTTCAGCAAGTAAATGATATTTTTAACAATCATGCACATCAAATGGATGAGGGTATTACTGATAAAGTTGTTTGTTCAATTGAGAATGATTTGGGGGGTATAAACTCGACCCTTCCAATTTTTGCATCTGCTAATCCTTTTGTAGTTTTGGCTACAACAAAGTTGGGATTTGAAGATAATCCATTTATCTTGGCTTCTCCAAAGTCATGCAAGAGTTTACCAATTGTCCAAGCAACTCTAGTTTATTCACCATCAGTGGTTTCTCCTAGGAGAGGTAGGCCTCCAAATAATCTTAAGACTCAAATGGAAGTTGATGCTAGAATTCAAAAGACTTTGTCCCTTTCTCTTGCTAATGGGCAAGGGAGGCATTCAGTCTCTCTTGGTAGGCCTAAGAAAACATGCCTAACTCCTGTAAGTGTAAAAAGAAAGAGGAGTAAAAGATTTGTGACTAGTCCTCCTGTGACAAGATCAGGGGCTATGAAACGTAATTTGCAAGGTTGCTTTGGGGAAAGCAAAAATTCTCTGATTAATGGGAAGAGGGGAGCTTTGGCCTCCCCTCAAGGACAATGAGAATTATTTCTTGGAATGTTAGGGGCTTAAATTCCCCTAACAAGAGGTGCTTAATTAAGTCCTAGATGGACTTAATTAAGTGTGATATTTTTATGTTGCAAGAAACAAAGTTGTCAAAGGAGTCTGCTGATTTGGTTTTTCCATCTTGGAGAAGGTGGAATTTTCTTTCTTCTCCAGCTTGTGGTGCTTCAAGAGGTTTGGCACTACTTTGGAATAATTATAATATTGAGGTATAGTGAGTTGCATCTGCTACAAATTGGATGTTGGCTTTAGTCACAAGCAAGATTTCGAAGGTTAAATTCTGGCTTTTTAACATTTATGCTCTGTCAAGAATTCAAGGGAAGAGTAAGTTATGGGGTGAATTAAAGAGGATTTCTTCTCCCTTAAAACATGTTCCTTTATTATCTCCGGGGGTGATTTTAATGCTATCACTGATTTAGATGAGAAAAGAGGAGGTGTTTTCCCTAATAAAAGGATTATGGATGACTTAGGGGATTTTATTTCTGATATGAGCCTTTTTTATTGTAAGTCTCAGAATGGGGTTTTCACATGGACAAACATGAAAAGGGATTTTTCTTAGATTGCTAAGAGATTAGATCGGTTTGTTATCTGAGAATTGGATTGATTTGTAAAGAAGTTAAGTAGCAGAAACAACTTCCTACACTAACCTTGAGAGGAGGGTAATGCAAAACTTTTTAATATCATTACAACAGTTATAGAAAATAGAAATAGATATAATAACATTCATACCACAACACAATGATTTACGTGGGGAAAACCCTTTCGGGAGAAAAACCCCACCCTCCAAAAGCAGCTCAATATTTTATTCAGCAATCAAAAACAGATTACAACATACTTGCAGAGAAAGCTCTTCGCAGGAGTACCACTAATCAGAGATTCAGAGGCAACTCAATAGCCATAGGACTCTTACACACAACCTCTATCTCTCACACCTCATAAATAGGAGATATAGTACAAGAAACCGTCAAACGGTATTACAAAACCATGGGCTAAAACCACCCAATAAAGTGTAGCCGACCTTATCTCCCTTCTAGATGCCCTATGACATGTTAAAGCACACATCAACATGTGTCGCTCCCTTTTTACAGCTCATTTATGTATCCGATACAAATTATTTTTCCTATTTCAGGAGTACAAACTTCTGGAGGCCATAACTTGAGAACTGGCTGTCCGATTGACGAACCGTTTGAAGCGCCGGAAAGCTCGTGAAGTGATCTATCACCTCGTAACCTGCTTCACCGGTTATGGCCACTTTTCAGGGCATTTTGGAGCCTCTAAAGTCCCCAAAATTAAGTTTAAACATTTTATTGCACCCCTCCAAGATGAAAACTTTAATATCTTCAAAACTAGCTGTGACCTTGCGACGCAACTTTACCGGAATGCTTATCTAGCCAACCAGAAGCTTCAGGGAGAGTTTCACACCATTTCGTGCTCAAATGAAAACTTACTATAAATAGTAACCTCACATAAATGCAAGGTTGAGACACCATTTTTCTAACATGATTCAGATTTTGAATTCTTTTCATCTATTCTACCGGTCTCGGGTTCTAATCATTTTCCAAATTCCCTTTCAGTTATTGAGGATAGGGCTTCTTTTAAGTCTTCATTTAAATTTGAGCCCATGTGGTTTAAGGAATCTTCCTTTTTGCTGCTGCTTATGAAATGGTGGAATTTTGCTCCTTTTTGTTTTGGGTCTCGTATGTTTCAAATTGCTAAGAAGTTAAGTTATTTGAAATTGAATATTAGGGAATGGAATATCTCACATTTTAAGAATATTTTTGAAGAGAAACAAAGGACTCAAGATATGATTGAGTGTCTTAATACTCATGTGCTTCAACATGGTATGGTGCTATAAGTTTATGATGAATTGAAGTCACTAAAATTACAGCTTGAGGAGGTGTTAGCCAGAGAGGAAATCTATTGGAGATAGAAATATAGAGAGTTATGGCTTTATGATGGTGGCAGGAACACAAATATTTTTCATTCTTCAACTAAGATTAAAAGATGTAAGAATAGGATATCTTGTATATAGTGTCAGAATGGGAATTTATTGACAGAGCTAGAGGACATTGCTTCAGAGGCAGTTAGGTTTTTTGAGTCATTATTATCTTTGAAAAATGGAAATCTCAGCAATGATATTATATCTAATATTCCTCCTTTAGTATCTTTGGAAGACAATAAGATGTTGATGTCTCCTTTTTACTTAGAAGAAGTTAAGAGTGTTGTCTTTGCCATGAATTTGGATAAAGCTCTGGGTCCAAATGGTTTTACTCCTTTATTTTTTCAGAAAATGTTGGGATTTTGTGGGAAATGATGTTTTATTGGCTCTCAAGGAAGCTAGGAGAAATAGGTCTATTTTAAAAGAACTTAATACTACAATGATTGAAATTATTCCTAAAAAAGAGGATACTAAGACTTTTGCTAACTTCTGCCCCATTGCTTTATGTAACACTTTGTATAACATATTTACGAAGGCAATTTCCCTTAGGTTGGCAAAAATTCTACCTAGGATCATTTCATTGGAGCAAGGTGGTTTTGTTCCTGGAAGGGAGATGACAGAGGGTGCAATTGTAGCACATCAGGTGTTGCATTCTATTTCCACCCAAAGAACCCCGACCATGATACTTAAACTAGACATGATGAAGGCTTATGATAGAGTACAGTGGGGGGCTTTATGTGCTGTTCTTGAGAAGTTAGGTTTCTCCAAGGCCTGGGTCAAATGGATTCATGCATGTATTTCTTCTACAAGATTCTCAGTTTTAATTAATGGTTCTCCTTGTGGTTTTTTCACTTCCTCTAGGGGTTTGATATAGGGAGATCCCCTTTCTCCCTTTTTGTTTATTCTCCTAGCTGAAACCTTTAGTTGGGCTATTAGGGATGCTAAAGTGGGGGTCTTTGGAAAGGTATAAGGATTAGGAATATTCCCCAAAGTATTTCTCATTGTCTCTTTCCAAATGATACTCTATTATTTGGACATGCTTCGTTAGTTGAGGCAAAAGTGATTAAAGGAATAATACAAAATTATGCATCATTTTTTGGTCAGAAAGTGAATGGTGATAAATCAAAGATTTTTTTTCTTAATACATCACAACTGTTTTAGCATAGGTTGAAATCCTTTTGGGGATTTGAGACTGGAAATATTCCATGTACTTACCTTGGTATTCCTTTCTTTGTTAAACAAGATAAGATTGGTTTTTGGGATAAGATTATTTCAGTCATTTCTAAAAGAATTCTCTCATGGAATCATAGATGGTTAACTTTGGCGGGTAAAATTGTTCTCATCAAATCTATTTTGAATGTCGTTCCCATATATCTCATGTCTATTTTGAAGTCTCCAAAAGTAGCTATTGTTAGTTTAAAGGACACTCTTAGAGATTTTCTTTGGAACAATAGTAAAGATGTCAAGAAGAAACTCCCTTTAGTTGCATGGGATAAGGTATGTTTGCCTAAGGAACTAGGGGAATAGAAATTTGGAGTCTGGAAAATCAGAATTTAGCCTTAGGTACTAAGTTGGTTTGGAAATTATATGACAAGCCTAACTCCTTATGGGCACAGATTATGTTTGCCAAATATTTAAATAATGGACCGAGAGAGTACATTTTTAAAGTCTCAAATTTGCCTTCGGGTTCTGCTATTTGGAATTTCCTTTATAAATGTAGATCAGTTATTTTGCCTCATCTCTCATGGATTATTCATAATGGTAGAAAGGTCAGATTCTGGGATGAAGTATGGAATGGATACACACCTTTGGTGAATATTAGGGATTGGTCTCCTCTGATCACTGTTCTTTCCTCCCTTTGGGTTGTTTTTGTAGCAGATTATTTTGAAATTGTGACTAGGGGACCCCTTAAGCTGGCTAGATGGAAGTCGATTGATTTCTTAGATGTTGAACAAAACATGAAATTAGATTTTGAGAAGATTTTGGGGGATAGAATTGTATTTCTTTCTGATTTTGAGGATGAACTTATTTGGACAAAGAATATTTCTGGTAAGTACACTTTAAAGATGGTTGCAACTCTCTTATGGTTGCTAAAGATTTATCATCTTGGCCTTATAAGTTGTTTTGGCATTCGACTTGTCTTCCTAAAGCTGGAGCCTTTGCTTGGTTGGAAGTTCAGGATAGAGTCCTTACAGGTATGAGACTAGACAAGCTTGGTATTACTATTGTTTTCCCTTGTGTCCTTTGTAACAAAAACTTGGAATCTTCTTCACACATGTTCCTACATTGTGATTATGCTTATGAATGTTGGCAGTGGTTGTTTGAGAAGTTAAATATATCCTTTGTTATTGGTAAGTATCTCATTTCCCATTTTAGATCTTGGCCCTTTATGTTTGCCTCATCTTTTTATGCATGTCTTTGGATCATATCTCCGTCTATTGTGATTTGGAATGTTTGGCTAGCGAGAAACAATAGGATATTTAAAAAAACAAGGTCTCCTGTGTCTGAGGTTCTATTAAAAATTGAATCTTCAATCTCTGAGGTTGCTTTGTCATTTATTTATAAGAATTTGGAAAATCTTACTTCTTTTTCGCACTAGGATAGTAGAGTTACTAGAGTTTGGAAGATGTTATAAATTTTACCCTCTCATGGTTAAATTTTAAAAAAGAATGATGCAATGGGTAAGAGATGCTCTGCTAGATGGAAACCTCCTCCATAGGGGCACTTTAAACTAAATTTTGATGGGGCCTCTTGTGATAACCCTAGGGTGGCTGGGGTAGGCATGGTAATTTATGATCATAATACAAATTTTATTCAAGCTAAGTATCATGCTATTGGTTTTAAAACTAACAATTATGCGGAATTTCATGCTTTGTCTTTTGGATTGGATATGGCAATCTCTTTGGGAATTAAGGACTTAATAATTCAAGGAGATTCTATGGTGATTGTTCAATGTGTTATGAAAAAGAAATCGAATTGTTGGAATTTGCAGTATATACTTGATCCCATTTTACAAAAATTAGAATTGTTTGAATCTTTCTTGGTATCCCATTGTTACAGAGAAGTTAATAAGATTGCGGAGTATTTGGCAAATTTAGCCATTGATAGCAATGCTAATCAGTGAGGGGTAGGTTTTGAGGAAATTCCTTCTAGGGTATGGGAAGGTTTGCAACAATAGTTATATGATTTTATTGAGTAATGTTGATGTAAAATTTTATGATGATAATTATTCCCGCTTTCCCCTTTCATTTCAAGTATTCATTTTCATTGTTCGTTGTCTAAAGGAGAGTTCAAGCTCATGGTATTTGATACAATAGTGTTTTTCCAAAGGTTTTTTGATACTTTATTTTTTGGCAGGAAGGTTTTTGGCTCATGGGATTTGGCACAGGGCTTTGGAAAATTTTGTCTTCTTCCATTGGTAGCAACTATGGAGTCTACATTTGAAAATTAGCCAATGGGTTTTTTCGGCAAATTGTCATATGGGCTCTATGCAAAACTGATATTATATGTGTTGTGACCGCATTTTGTATGTGGTTTTGGGCGGGGTGTATAAACTGATCCGTTAGATACTATAGGTTTATTTTATAAGCTATGACCAGAGGTTTTCTTCCTAGGGTTCTTTCCTCTGGTATGCTCTTTGAAACCTATGTAAAAAATAAAAAATATTAATAAAAAAGTTTAGTGGAATAAACCACTTTTATTGAAAAAAAAATAAAATATCTATTTACAATTAATCAATCAATTAATTTGCCTCATGAAAAATTAAATGTTTAAAACAATAAATCTTACATAATATAGCAAGGGAGCTTACAAATGATCCTAATCAACGATGCATTCTAGGAGGAAGATGAATTTTTTTAGTTTTAGACTATCCAAGTTATAGGTTATATTGAACCCACAACTTATATTTTATTTTTATGATGTTATGTTATAATAAATACACACTTTAGCTTGGTTATAGTTAAGCGAAACAGTATATGTTTTAAGCCATTTTTGCATGTTGTAAATTATAAGTATGTCTAGCTAACATTGACACCTTGGCAAGCCTTTTGTTCCTCAACTTTGAGCATAAAATCCAAGAGTAGAGAATTATTAATGACCTTTTACTATTTTGAATGTTTTAATGTTTCATACAATATCAACACTACCACACCTTAGCCATTATTTTATGCCATGAATGAAATTTATTAACTTCAATATTTTAAAACATTTATCTCAACATTTTGATTTTTGTAAGGCAAAACTAATTATGCATTCGAAAAATGGAACTATAGTTAGATATTAATTTAATGACTAATTACTTTATACCTCTCTAAAATTTATATGTTTAATGGAAAAAAAATATTAAAATTGTTTATAATATATTAATGTATTTTAAAAATATTAATAATGCAATAAATATTGTAGACATCTAAATTGGCATCATGACAGATTTTGACTATATCTCATAGAATTGATCATTTGCACTTGATAAATTATTCTCTTTAACTCCTTATATTAATTAAATTATGTTTCATTTAATTAATATGTTTTTTAAATTTCTTTTAACTTTCTCTTTTCTAAAATTGTTGATTTGTATGATTCCTAAGGTCTAATTATTTGTACAGAATTATCTAATATTTTCTTTCATATACCTTTATATCCTTCCCTCTTAAAATAAACAGATATTTTTAATTTTTAGCTTATTATTTTATTCTTTTCCTTATCTTTTCTAATCACCTTCAACCACCTAAGCTCCTTCTAATTATATATAAGTGAATTTAGGAAATGATAAATCACGGTTTAACTCATCCTTGAGTCCCTATGTGGATCCACATTTCATAACTCATACAAACATGAGGTACTAGAGGTGTTAGTGTTTCCAATTTTTTTTCTAGTTATCTTTATAATGTAGCTATATTTCGTCCTTTAGACTTTCATATCGGTGACCAATGAATAGGACACAAAAACTTGCTTTCCTTTGCACTTCAGGTTCTGTTAGATCTACAAGGTAGTCATTATTATAATATCTATAATAATAATCTCCACTTCTCGAGATGTTGATCAATGAAGATATGTTCTCATAGTTTTTACTAATTCCTAAATGATTATTGTTCACTTTATTTTTCCCCCGATTTAGGTTTTCGGTGGGCCCGGTTGTTTTCGCTTTTTTGCCAGCAGCACAGAGCGTGTAGGAAACTTGGTGGCATGGTGTAGCTCCCTTGGTTTGTCTTTGGCATGAAGAAGCGCAAGGGTGACAAATGACAGTGCATGCTGACTGTTTTCAGCAAGCCCACTTGTTAACATAGTATGCGAGTGATTTCTTGCAGTTATGTCTTTTTTTGTAGCTCGTTCGCGGTTAGCAGAATCTTTTCAGGTCATGGTAGCTTGCAGTCCGTTACAGGCGAAAAGTGGAATTTCAGGGGTCGTTTTGCTGGGTGTGTCCTCTATAGCGACACGACATGTTTTCTGTTCGGAGGGGGTTATGCCATTTTGGTGTTTTGAGGAGCTATTTTCAGAAGCGGTGGCCTCTTTAAATGTTGTTTTTCCCTTGTGTAGAGGGGTTCAGAACTTTTTTAAAAAAAGGACAATCTAGTTTGCTAAGTAGGCATTTTTGTTTCCAGCCTTTAAAACTATTTTGGTTTTGCTAGAAGAAGGTTATTCAAATTGTGCCCACGACCTTTATGATGCCTCTTTCAGTATGCTATTAATGGTGTTTTCTTTGCTATTGTGTTGAAATTCTAATGACTTTAGAAATATTTATCCAAGACTTCACAGATTAAACTATGTTTCTATACTTGTTATCTAATGAATGCGTGATGAATGTTTCCTTATGTTTTCAAGTAAATCTAGTTGTAGCTTTTGATTATGTTCTTGATCCAGACTTGTAGATTGTTGAATGGACTTATAGAAGTTATATGTTTCTTAATTTCTGTTGGTTCATTGTCTCTTAATGATCTGGCGTATCGCCCAAGTATTTTAGCATTACTTTCAAAGGGTATTTGTTTCCTTCCCCTTTCCTCAAAACCCAAAGAAGAGCCAGCTTCTTAATCTCGGAGGTCATTCAGTGTATCCTGCGCAAATTGGTCCCCCAACACTAAATTTCCCATAAGGCTATTTGTTTCCAAAGCAAATTTTAGGGTCAATAGTTCTTTTTCTGGCATGCCCGGTGGGACCGATTATTTTAAACCACAATCGCTTGATAGTTTATGAGTCACAAGCCTGTCACCAAGAGTCAAACGGCCCTACACCCTCATCTTCTTTTTTCTCCATTGGTGACCATCCATTGCACCATAGTTTCGCCTCCATAGTGCCTCCCCACTATCATACACTTTGTGATGGCGCAATGGCAGCCCCCTCATTCCCCCAGTTCCACCCATAGTTTGGGGAGCCATTCCGATAACCGCGCTAAAGGCAGTTCCCAAATTCATAGGAGAATGTCATAAAACTCCTAGAGAACATTTGCAAGATGTGGCTACTGTCTGCACTGTACATGGCATCACCAAGTAGAATGTAGCTTTGAGGTTGCTCGTAGCGTCTTTCAAAGGGAAAGCTCTGGACTGGTTTAGATCTCTAGGCCCTAGCACTATAGGGGACTGGGATCAGTTGGGAGATTGTTTCTTTTAGAGATTTTCAGACAAAGCTGATAGATCGTCCCTAATGCACCGGGTCATTATGAAAAGGGCTCCCATAGAGGCATTAACTAATTTCAACCTGAGATTCCAGTGAACATGGTGAAGGATACTGTTGTTCGCCCGCACCCCGACAAATATGGCTTTCATATTCTATCTAAAAGCTTTCAATTCTGACATATCAGTAA
>NW_026730228.1:0-19377 GCF_030272615.1 Cryptomeria japonica
TGCGGAGCTCCAAACCACGAACCACTTGAATTGAGGACACACATCAACGTCTCAAACATAATTCCAAATCCGCAAATCAAGATATTACAATGCAAAGCAATGCATATCAAAATATTGAACACTGTCAATATTGAACAACAGAAAAACTAGCCACAACACAGATTCTCATAACTCACACAAAAATTCATGCAAACCACTAACACTTGCACTGAATCAACTATAGATATCATTCTACAAACCCTTTAATCCACAAACACTGATCATCAACAGACAACATATGCCAACTAATTGAACTTCATTACATTACTACACTAGACTGAGAAAATATGTTGACATCAATGACAACACATTCTCAAACAATCAAAGATATCTCATAATCACATATTTGCAGCACTCATCCAACAATATCCTCATAAATCCAACAATATCCCCTTTTGGCATTGATGACAACATATGATGTGAAAAACAATCAATGTTGAAGAAATTAACAACTCTCTCATATAACTCTCTCCCACTACAAATATTGTCACCCATATAAATCATTACATATTTTTTCACATGGATCTCTCCCCCTTTGACATCAATGACAAAGACACATATTTGCACACACAAAATCTCACAAATCTGAATATCTGACTACTCTCCTTGAGTAGCAGTTGCCTCATCAATCTGGATCACAAGATGTGATTGTGAAATGCACCAGACTGATGCATACCAATGCACCTTAGTTTTGATCAGGAGAGGCAATCACCCCTAACGTTTCTCTGAGATACTCAAAAGTATCCTTAGGCAAAGGCTTCGTGAAAATTTCTGCAATCTATTCCTTTGTGGATACATATTCCAATATGATTTCTTTCTCATTTACCTTCTCTCTTAGAAAATGAAACTTGATAGATATATGCTTAGTCTTTGAATGAAACACCGAATTATTAGAAATATAAATAACACTTGAATTATCACAATAAATAACAATAGGATCATCATACATAATTTTGATATCGTTCAACATCTACTTCATCCAAACCTCCCAAGTACAATTGCTAGCAGCAACAATATACTATGCCTCTACAGTAGATAAATAAATGGAATTCTGCTTCTTACTCAACCATGAAACTAGTCTTTTACCCAAGAAAAATGCACCACCACTAGTACTCTTCTCGTCATCAACATCTCCTGCCCAATCAACATCAGTAAGAATACTTAGTAAGATCATTATCTCTAGGGTACCATAAACCAAAATCAACAGTTTGTTTTAGATATCTAAAGATTGTTTTAACAACAATAACATTAGATTCTTTAGGATCAACTTGAAATCTAGCAACAAGACAAACAACATTCATGATATCCGATCTAGTCTAAGTCAAATATAACAACCCAACAATCATAGATCTGTATCTAGTTTGATTTGCTTAAGGGGAATCATCATCCTTAGTCAACTTACATCTGGTTACCATAGGGGTACCAACTAGCTTTGAATCTTCTAATCCAAACTTCTTCAATAATTCCTTCACATACTTTGACCGAGATATGAAGATACCTTTATGTAACTGAGTAGTTTGCAATCCCAAAAAGAATTTCATCTCACCAATCATAGACATCTCAAACTCATTTTGCATTTCATTAGCAAACTTCTTGCACAACCTATCATTTCCTCCAAAACTAATGTCATCAACAAAAAATTCAACAATCAAAATGTTATCATGATCAATCTTGAAATATAGATTACTATTAGCAGTACCTTTGTTGAATTCTAGCTTCAGTAGGTACTTATCCAATCTGGCATACCAAGCTCCGGGGGCTTGCTTCAATCCATACAAAGCTTTCTTCAACTGGAAAACCATATCTTTTTCATCAGTCAATTGAAATCTATCCAATTTCTCAATGTAAACTTCCTTTCCCAACTCATCATTTAGAAATGCTAACTTGACATCCATCTGATAGACTTTGAAATCCTTGTAAGCAACATAAGCAAGAAATAATCTTACAACTTAATTCTTGCCACCAGAGCAAAAATCTCTTCAAAATCAATTCCTTCCATATGTGAATATCCTTTACAAACAAGTCTTTCTTTTTCCCTAACAAATTCACCCTCATTCAATTTAATTCGAAAAACCCATTTAGTTCCAATTACATTTTTGTCTTTCGATTTGGGTACTAGAATCCGTGTATTATTCTTTTCAATCTAATTCAATTCTTCTTCCATTGCTTTCACCCAATGTTCGTCTTACATGCTTCACTCACATCCTTAGGTTCAATCTTAGAAATCAAACAATACTCAACTTGATCTTCTGCAATTCTTCTTCTAGTCTGAACACCTTTATTTTTATCTCCTATAATCTGATTTTCTGAATGATTTAATATTACATACCTGGGAGTCTTAGGGTTTTCTTGATTTCCAAACTCTTGTATTCTTTCTTCTACACTTGAACTATTTCCTTCTCCTTGAGTCACTAAATTCACCAGAAAAATTTGAACTTGGTTTTGGGTTTGAACTTGCTTACCTTTATCAAAGCTGTCATTTTGATCATCTGAATCATATTCGAAGGATCTGGGCTGTCTCTCCATACCTTCATCGACTTTGACATTAACACTCTCAACTATCTTCCTCAATCTCTTATTATAGCACCGATAGGCCTTGCTTTTAGTAAAATAACCAAGAAATATTCCTTCATCACTTCTAGCATCAAACTTCCCTAAATCTTCATCCTTTTTGATATAGCATTTACTTCCAAAAATTCTAAAATATTTAATAGTAGGAGTATGACCAAACCATAATTCATAAGGAGTCTTACTGGTATCACCTTTGATATGTAGTCAATTAAGAGTGTAAACAATAATACTCACAACTTCTCTCCAATAGACATGCAAAACATTTCCTTCAATCACCATTGTTTTAGTAGCTTCCTGAATGGTTTCGTTCTTTCTTTCCACAACTCCATTTTGCTGAGGGGTTCTCAGAGTAGATAAATTACTCTTTATCCCATGCTCTTCACAAAATGTATTCAAATCACTTGAGATGAATTCACCACCTCTGTCAGATCTTAGACACTTTAGCTTCAATCTGATCTCATTCTCAACCACAGCTTTGAAAATCTTGAATTTCTCTAAAGCTTCATACTTTTCCTTTAAGAAAGTAACCTACATCATTCTTGAATAATCATCAATCAACGACATGAAATATTTATCTCCTTGCAAGCTTCCGACTTTAGAGGGACGACATAAATCGGTATGCACAAGATCCAATAATCCATTAGAAAAATGCTTTTTACTTTTGAAAGAAACTTTGGTTTGCTTTCCCAATTAACATTCTTTTCATATAGAGTTAGTAGGCTTCATCAATTTAGGAAGATCTCTTACTGCCTGAGTATAAGTTATCTTAATCATGCTATCAAAATTTACATGACACATCCTTCTATGCCATAACCAACTTTCATCAACCTGAGCAATCAAACAACTTTTACCAACATCATTCAAGTGAAAGATATTACCTTTTGTCTTTGTACCTGATGCAATCTCATTTCTAGAACTACTCAATATTCTACACTTCCCATTCTAGAATTGAAGATCATATCCCTTGTCAACCACTTGTCCAACACTCAAAAGATTATGCTTTAGGCCTTCTACATACAAGACATCATCAGTATTATGCTTACCGTCAAGAGAAATAGAAATCTCTAGCACAAATTATACCAGCTTTGTCATCACCAAACCTAACAACACCACCATCATACTTTTCCAGGCTCACAAATTTTTTCTTATTACCTGTCATATGATGAGAGCATCCACTGTCAATCACCCATTCATCTTTTTCTTCAACTTGTGCAACCAAAGCTCTTTTCTCATTAATGCAACTAGTAGAATTAGTAGGTATTGGATCATCTTCCTTGATAGCAATTAACACCCATTCATTATCACTTGAATTTCCTTTATCAGATTCACCATCTATCACATCTTCATCAACAACATAATAACATCTCTTTCGAAATTTAGGTTTGTAGGTTTTATTAGGAGCTCTTTCCGAACACCTTGAAGTAAAATGCCCTATGTAGACACTTAATTTAATTAATTAATTTAAATTCCTCGCATAATTAATTTATTAATTGTGCCAATTCCTATTCCTTCTCGATATTAATTAAATATAATTAATGTTGTCACTATAGTCCATTGATAAATAAATCAATCTACATTTATTCTTCTAAAATCCCTAAAATTAATTCTCTTCAAATTCCTCCTTTTAATTAATTAATTAATCTAGGTGATTCCTACAAATCACCTTTTTCCTAATCCATCATTAACCTAATGAATTCTTCTAGAAGCCCCCTAATCTCACTTATCATTATTCTCCCAATTTTTAATTCCCTCCACTCATTCTCTCTCCTAGTCAAATCCTCCTACAAATCCCATTTGCACTAATCCCACCTAATTATTCTTCTAATCCCTCTTCTAATGAGTTGCTAGTGGCTAATCCTCATGATTAGCCACAAAGTCAACTCCTTGTCCCTTCCATCCAACCACCTTCCTTAAATGCCCCTTTCCTAGGTGAATGTGAGATTTTAATTCCTCGTTATTCCTCCAATCCCTATGATCATCCTTTTTGAAGAAATTTTAATTCCTCATCCCCATCTCTCAAAGAATATTTTATTCCTTTCTCTTCTCTAGGCGTATTGGGAAGTCTTTCCAATGAGCCTTGATTAGTGTGGAGAAAAGAAATGCCTTTAAGAAATATCTCTTGGTCTCCACACTTGTCTTGTCACCTCCTCTTGGGCCATGTGTGGGCTCACATGGAATCCCGACCCTTCATTTTGGATCAATCCTAGCCCTCCATCTCTTCTCCTCTTCTCCTATAAATTGAGGACTCCATCCCCTTGATTCACATCTCTAAGTCAAGTAAGTCTATGCTGCTAGTTTGAGTTTAAGAAATCATCCTCATACCCACATTATGCCAAAATTTGCACTCATTCATACTTAGTCATTTCATCCTTCCTTGTCTATCCATTGTGCACAAATATTGGAGAGCCAATCACATATCACCATTGGACCAATCCAAACAAGCTAAGAAGGGGCACATTTTTTGCTTCAACAAGAGTCCAAATCAGAGGAATAGGAGAGCTCTCTTGCAAAGGTATAGAAGGTTGTTTTTTTGTCTTTTATTTGAATGTTTTTATATTTGTTTAGATTTGAATTAACAATCTACCCTTGCAAAGATTTTCCCTTGCTTCATTTTGGCATGCCCGGTGGGACCCACGTTCATGAAATTTAACCTTTTTTCAAGTTTTTGTGAGATTTTGATCGCAGGTATCAGAACAGCATGAGAGAATGCAAATCGGCACGACCGCCTTGGGTTCAACGTGAGTGATAGAGTTTTCAGTGCGTGTGCTAAATTTTTTTTTTTTAACTCGCTTGTTTTGCAAGTTTGCACATCAGCGCGAGTGCTGTGGGATCAACGCGTCCGTTTGCAGAATTTTCTTGTTTAATCTCAGTAAATTTCTCTCTTCTTCTCTTGTTATTAAGAATTGATAACCTAAAAATACCAAAAAGGGTGGAAAAATCTAAAAAAAAAACTTAGTTAATTTTAGGCTAGTTATCATTTTCTTTTGGCAGTCCGCTTCAGCACGAGCGCCCTACGAATAGCGCAGGCACTCTGTTGGATTTCCCGCTTAGTTTTAAATTTTTTTGAATTTGAAATTTCTACTCTTTATTAACCTGTTCTAGCACGTACACTCGTTCTTTAGCACATCCGACTGCATAACAACGCGACCACTTAGGTATATTCGACATTTTATTTATTTTCTCTACGGTTCTTTATTTTTTCTGATATTTTGTATTTCGACCCCCTTTAGCGCATACATAGGCGTTTCAATGCGGGTGTCTGCAAACCTTTGTCTACTGATCAAAATTTTAAGGTTTTTGCAGGTTTCTCGATCAGTCCCAGACATCACTATAAATTACTAACAGTTGTTTTGCAGCTCACTTGCCAAAGAATGCATTGAGTAAACTACTAATCATTTTGTTTTGTAGGTTGCCAAGGAGATACAAACAAATCTTGTGTCTTTTTTTTTTTTAGGTGCCTAGATTTAATTAGGAAAGTAAAAGAACTAAAGTGCTTGATTTTGTTTGGGGAAAAGTGTGAAAGTAGGAGAGTATGCTCTTGTCTATCTAGACAATAAAAAATCATGACCTTTGGCACTTTTTCTAGTTTGTTGTGTGCTTTCCTTTAGCAGGTCCGCCCTCTGGATTTTCTTAGGCATTGGTGAGAGGGGAACGAACCAAGTGAGTACGACTGGACCTGGGCATTCCGAGTCACTATAATAAATAGGCCTCTTGAGATGAAAGTTTCGGAGGAGGGAGGTATTTGGGAGTTCACTCTCATATTGGGCATTTTGTAGGGCCTTTAGGTCTCAATCACGCTTGCATGACTACAGCTTGCTTGGTACTTTGTAGGGCTATAGGCCTCAATTGCGCTTGCGCGACTACAAGGAGTAGTCTTCGAACATAAATCCATATTAAGAACTCTAGGATTAGAGGCCACCCGATTCACCTTCGAAAGGTGGATAATATTTGTGCAAGGGAGATAGTAACTCCCCCAAGAGACTTGCCATATCGTGTCCCCATTAGCATTTGGAGTCGGCTAATACGACATTGGGAATCCATTGAGTGAGACCCAATGACCAGATTCTGATTAGGTATTGGGTGTGTACCTGAGTCAGCTTGCAAATGTTTTCCTCAGCCAATTCCTTATGGTAGGTTGATATGCTTGATGTGCTTATTTGAATTAATGTCAAATGTGTTTGCTTTGTGTTCTTGCCAAGAGTAGAATTAGTCAACATCCTAGTCATTATCACCAAATTCAAATCTAGTCCACGTCATATTCAAGGTCATGTCCTAGTCACAAATTTTTTGAACCAACATAAATCAAGTCCAAGTCATAACAAACTCAAGTCTTTCAAACAAGTCTCAAACTACGTTGGAGCTCCATCCATCTCATGTTTCATAATCCCAAGTAGTATAAGCATCCCAAGAAGTCAATTCACCGACCTATCAAGAAGAAGAAGCTCACACAAGCACAACTTATTAGACATCAGAAGTTTTGGTACACAAATCACAAACTCTTGCTTAAACATAGGACCTTTTTGCACCATTACCACAATTACATCCATTGTCATAGCAATGAGTTTGATGCTAGTGATGAATTAAGAGTCCATGCCCTCCATCAAGGTTCAGGTTTGTCTTTTAACACCAACTATCATTAGAATTAGGGTGGTTGCATCCCTTCATATAACTTACCATCCGAACCAATCATCTATTGAGTCATGTTCATGCCAAGGATAGCCTAGTCATCAAATTTCTTCTAATCATCACTATCATCTCTCTTTGATTAGTCATCCTCAATCTTTTCCTAAGGACTTAGCACATCAATCGATCACAAATCAATCATCATCAATCATCAAATCAATTCTCAAATCCAAATCAAATCATCCTTTAATCCATTTTAACCTCACATTAAGGTCTGATGCCTTGTGAAGTTTTATTTAGACCTCATCCTTAATCAATCAATCATTTGGCTTTGTGCTTGAAGAAGAATCCTCTCCAAGTACCTTTGCCCAATCCTTTGAGTCGATCAAGACTCTTATCTCATGTCTTTACTTTGCTTAGGGTCATTAGTCAATCCTTAGTGGAAGAAAGACTTTGATCATCATCTCAAGGTCTAAATTTTACCTAACTTGGTCACTACCTTGCTTAGGGTTTCATCAACATCTCCCACATAAAATCCTCATCCAAGGACTAAGGTGAAATCTTAATCAAACCCGTGTCCTAATCCAAGGACTCTACCAATAAATCAAAATCGAATTTCAACAAATCCAAATCCAAATCCAAAATCCAAGATCCTTGCTAAGTCCCTTCATTAAATCTCTTCCTCCTCTAATCAATATTTCTAAGGTTATTCTTGTATGGTCACAACTCGATCCCAAAAGAAAAAGATGGCCAAACAACAATATGGCATGCCGGACATTAGTGTCCGATATGAAGACCCTACACAAGATCCTACACAAAGTATGAAACCTAGCATTCAAAATCAACCACAAGACCGTAATATGGTTGATCAAGATGAACTCTCTTCAGAAGTGCAAACTTTCTTAGAAGACTCTTATAATCAAGAAATGTTGGAGAAATTCATCTGACATAATCCTAGTGATCTTCTAAAGACTCCTTGAAAATGAAGCTCAACTCCCACCCGATTTTGATAGATCCATTCTTGGTCAAAAACCACAAGGAGACCTTGCTCCTACTCATACTGTCACACCTATCCTTCAAAATCAATCAATTGCGCCCTCGCCCATCATTCAACCCCAATCAATCGCACCCACGACATCTATCCCCGTGGTCTCCATTCCACCTTCTTCCTTCTTTGCATCTATGCCAATATCAAACCCAATCTTGTCTATTCTCCAACATGCTTCTATGCCATCTTCTTCTACCCAACCATACATTTCTATTCCACAATCCTCTATTCGTCTCAACAATATTGCTAACTTCAATTGAGCCTCACTTCCTCCTGTCACAACAATTTGCAGGTTGCATCCAATTGTCACTTAAGTCCTTGTGACATTGATCATCACATCTCACATCCTTTCTTCCCCATCATATCAATACATTAGTAGTGGTGGTCCACCTTCCATGACTCATCCGATTCTAGGGGTAAACACAATTCATCATGTCCAAAATCCACAACAAGACCTCATTAAAGAAATCCAGGACATGAAAAACATTATCAAAGATATGAAGGAAGGGACTAACAAAAGGAAACCTTGTTTGAGGAATTCTGTCCTTATCCTTATGACCCATCTATATCAGTTGCACCATACCCACCAGGGTTTGAGATGCCTAAGTTCACAAAGTATGAGGGCAAAGGGGACCCTCGAGACCATGTTCACAAGTTTCACATCTTATGTTAATAAGTCTCCTATAGTGACTTATTCCTTCGAAGGCTCTTCCCTAAGATTCTCACGGGAGATTCTCTTGCATGGTTCTCATCCTTACCTCGAGGCTCTATCACCTCCTTCCTGGACTTAGCAGAGAAGTTCGTGGCTCACTATGCCTACAACATTGCTAATGATGTTTCCATGATGGACCTTTGTAACACGAAACAAAGACCTGGAGAGACTTTTTCTAACTTCTTGCAAAGATGACGACATCTTATCAAGAAATTCCAATGGGACATGCTAGAACAACACCAAATTGAATTATTTCAAAAGAATATGGTGCCCAAACCATCAAGACCTTTGACATCTCATTGCATTAAATCTTTCCAAAAATTGACTAACAAGGGCCTATCCCTCAAACGTGTGTTGTTAGAGGAAGGAACCTTAAAACATTACCAAAAATCAAGTCAAAATTCTTCCTCTTATCATAATGATAAACCAAAATTTTGGTCCAAAAACAAGAACGTAGTCAATGATGGTGTGATTGATGCAAAACGGGTCTAGACAGTGGCCGCTCCTCCAAAGCCCACCACCACCAATCACCAATTCAATAATCAAAATAATCAAAATCAATCTCAAAAGCCTCATAAAAATGTCTGAGTCCAGGGGCGACCACCCCGATCCAATAACAAGACTCCAAGATATTTTACTCCTCTTGCCAAGCCCATTAAAGTGGTGTTTCAAAAGCTTGTCCAAGCAGGCGCAATGGTCTTCCCGATAACTCGCCCGTTCGACCCCAATCAACCCAAACCTAGGTGGTATACTAAGAATGAGTATTGTGAGTACCATCGTATTAATGGGCATGATACACAAAAGTGCATGAAGCTTAAAATCTACATACAAGATCTCATTGATAGAGGTGAAATTGAGGTAGCAAATTCAAAACTTGGTAACAACAATGACAAACTCAAAATGTACCAAGAACCCTTCCCAAAACATGATAAAGGTAAAGGCTCATCATCTAACACTGTGAACTATGACTACACTAATCATATAACGGGCTTTGACTTTTTAGTGGGTCACATTGAGCCTGAAGACAACCATGTCAATGTCATAACTATCCAAGGAGCTAACCCCCCCCGCTTCCCAAAGTAGACCTAACCCTGCTAAGATAGTCATTCAAGGCGCTACACCTTCCGCTTCCCACTCTCAGAATGACTGCAATGTAACCACCCGCCGAGGCAGAGTCACTATCCAAGGAGCCCCTCCCCCACCAAATCCTCCCCCCATTTCTTCCACCCATCAATATGACCTCCTTGACCAACTTGGGAAGACCCCCATGCAGATCTCCATCCTAGAACTTCTCAAGACTTCCCCTGTCCACAAGGAAATTTTGGAACAAGCCCTCCTTGAGTCTCGAGTTCTCGATAATATCAATGCTTCCCAATTTCAAGCTCTCATTGGAAACCTTGCTGCCCAACAACACCTTGTGTTCACTTCCAATGATGCTCCTGCAAATGAAGACCATAATAAACCTTTGCACATTGAAGCCCTTATCCAGAAGCACAAGGTCAAACGTATCTTGATAGACAGTGGATCCAGACTTAATTTGTGTACATACAAGTTAATAAAACAATTAGGACTTTTTGAGGACCTTGTAGATACATCAGGAAGAATCATAATAAAAACATATGATGATGCAGAAAAAGTTTTAAAAGGCATGATCACCTTGCCTCTTCAAGTGGGCCCTATTACAATTGAGACCCCTTGCCAAGTCCTACATCTTGATCTCCCTTACAATATTCTCCTCGGTCACCCATGGATTCATTCCTTGCAGGCCGTCCCCTCCACTTATTATCAATACATCAAATTCCCCTTCAATGGAAGAGAGATCACTATCAAAGGTGATCCACAACCCTTTCAATATTGCAAGCTCTTATAGGGGAAGAACCCATATCATTGCCCACTAAATAGACCCTCTCCAACTCCTCCATCTGACACATCGAACATCGCCTCCACCTCATCTCAAGCAGAGCCCAAAATCAAGATCCTGGATAATGGCTGCGAAGAATACAAACTTGAGGATGTCTTATTAATAGGCAATCTCCCCTTATCTCCCAAGTCATTCGACAAACCAAAAGAAATAAAAAAAGATCAAAAACCTGTTATACAATGAAAAGATACCACCTTTCAACAATGGGGTCCACTTGATGAGGAAAGCCTTGACACAAATGTATCTTCATGGTTGTATCGGGAAGAAGATGAAGACCCAACAAAAATACATAAAAAAAAGTATCCAAAAGGATCAGCTATAGTAGAAAAAATGGGTTACAAAGGACATGACTTGGGACAAGAGGAGAAAGGAAGAAAAGAACCAATAAATCCTATCTCATACAAGTATAACAGGGGCTTGGGGTACACTCCAGTGCTTAAGATCACTATCACTAGTGCCCCTTCAAGTCCTTCTTTGGATGTCGAAGACTTTGACAAAGAGGAGTTCCATGAAACACCTTTTGAATACAAAGATGACATCTTCTTTGACACCCACATCAACACCATCACCCCCATAACCCCTCCCATTCCACATGAGCTATATCTTGTTTATCTCAAATTTATAGATTGGGGCCAATGAGAGAAACCCACTTTAGACATCTGCACCGATGATAACGCTTTCATAACTCTCCTGACTATGCGTAATCTGGAAGACTGCAATAGAGTGCATGAGTTTCAACTGCATGAAAAGGGATACTTTGGTAGTCAGGTTAATGCCCTTAGTCACATAAAAGATAATAAAAAGAAAAATACATGATTCCTTAGGTGATAACCTCTCCGACACACCTTTGGATGAGCAAAAAGTAAAAGCAAAGGGCGTATCCGAAAGTGAAAACCTTGAAAAGGAACTTGAAGATGAGGGAATTAACCTCCCTACCATTGGTCATTTTCCACAAGAAAGGTCAAACTTGTTAATAGAGGAAACAAACAATATCAATATGGGCACCAAAGATATTCCAAAGAATGTGCTCATTGCTAAGTCCCTCACGGATCAAGAGAAACAAGACTTCATCAATTTCCTCACAGAGACAAAAATCAACTTTGCTTGGTCCTATGTTGACATGCCAGGTCTAGATCCTGACTTGGTGGTTCATAATCTTGCTGTTCATCCAGATGCAAAACCCGTAAAACAGAAGTTACGCAAGATGCATCCACATATTGCACTCTTGGTCAAAGTGGAACTACAAAAGATGTTGGATGTAGAATTCATCAAAACAATAGACTACCCTGAATGGGTATGCAAAATTGTACCTATCGGCAAACCCGTCGGGGGCATTCACATCTGTACTGATTTTCGAGATCTAAAAAAGGCTTTCCCTAAGGATGATTTCCCGCTCCCCAACATAGACATGATTGTGGACCTCACAGTAGGGCATGAGATGCTATCATTTATGGATGGATTTTCTGGATATAATTAGATCAAGATCACGGAAGAAGATCAACACAAAACTGCATACACAACACCATGGGGGACTTTCTGTCACCAGGTCATGCCTTTTGGCCTAAAAAATGCTTGAGCTACATATCAACGTGCAATGACAACAATTTTTCATGACCTCTTGCACAAAATCATGGAGGACTATGTGGACGATCTTCTAGGCAAATCAAAGACAAGACATGACCACATCCCTATCTTAAGGAATATCTTTGAAAGATTGGAAAAATACAAATTGCGCCTCAATCCTAAGAAGTGGGTCTTTGGTGTCACATCGGGAAAACTGCTAGGTTTCATTGTTTCCCGCAGAGGCATCAAGGTTGATCCTGCAAAGGTGAAATCCATCATGGAAATGCTTCCCCCAAAGACCCTTAGACAGCTGCGCAAACTCCAATCTATCAGGCACTTCATCTTGCAACTTGTAGATAAATGCCATCCATTTGCACACCTATTGCGCAAAGACACAAAATTCAAATGGGACTGCTTGTGTCAAAAGGATTTTGAAAAAATCAAAGAATATATGGCATCACCTCCAGTTATTATGCCTCCTACTTCTGGAAAGCCTCTTATTTTGTACATATGTGCTACTATAGTGGCATTGGGGGCATTATTGGCACAAACAGATGATCAGGGAAAGGAGCATGCCATATACTACATCCGTCGAATGCTCGTGGGGTATGAGCTCAATTATGCCCCCATTGAAAGAGCATGCTTAACATTGGTATTTAGTACACAAAAACTCCGACACTACATGCTAAACAACAAAACAAAACAGATTGCTAAGATTGACCCTCTTAAATATCTCTTGTCAAAAGCTTCCCTCACTTGAAGAACCACTAAATGGATCATGCTGTTAAGCGAGTTTGACATTGAATACATAGACATTAAAGAAATCAAGGGATAGGTTATTGCAGACCAACTGGGTGATGCTCCACTTGCAGGTAACCATTCGATCCTTACAGAATTGCCAAATGAATTCATAATGGCTCTCACCACATTCTCCAGATGACAATTGTACTTTGATGGCTCTTGCACCCAAAATGGATCGGGGAAAGGAATACTATTGATCAAACCTCAAGGAGATTGCATCCCAAAGTCATACAAGATAACCTTTGCATGTACCAAAAACATCGCATAATATGAGGCATTGATTACTGGACTACAGTTGGCTGTCCAATGGAAGATATTGGAATTACAAGTCTATGGTGATTCCCAACTTGTCATAAAACAAGTCAATGCTGAATATCAAACAAAAGATGACAAGCTTCTTCCCTATCATAGTATGGTTGAAGATCTTAAGCAACATTTCACAACAATCAAGTTTGATCAAATTCCTTGAACAAACAACAAAGCTGCAGATGCAATGGCCACTATTGGCTTCCCCCTTCAGATGCCAACACATAGTCAAACGTGTGAGTTCTTGGTCAAGCAATTATTCATACCGACATATGATTTATGAGAATCTGAAATGTTGTGCATACTTGTTGGTCCCAAATCTGCCTATTATCAAGAGACCTTCGCTTTCCTAAAACATAACACCATTCCCCCACACCTTACCAAAACCCAACAACAAACCTTCATCCGTCGATGTGCTCGTTACACTATCCTTGGAGACACCTTATTCAGAAGGCATTTCGATGGTTCCCTCCTAAGGTGTTTAGATAAACAAGAGGCTAAATGGGCATTACATGAAGTGCACAAAGGCATCTATGGGGCACACTCAAGTGGGCTCACCTTACCTAAAAATCTCTTGAGAACAGGATACTACTGGCCTAAAATGGAAGTAGATGCATATAATTATGTGAAGAAATGTATCCCTTGCCAACAACATGGCGACAAGATCCATGTGCCATCACAAGAATTGTAGCCGTTCTTTACACCTTGGCCCTTCTCACAGTGGGGGCTCAGTCTCATTGGGAAAATCCACCCTACATCCTCCAACGGTCATAAATTCATTATCACCACCACCGAATATTTCACCAAGTGGGTAGAGGCCATCCCTCTTACCTTCACCACTAGTAAGAAGATCTCCAAATTCATTCTGAACTACTTGATCTGTCAATATGGAATCCCAAAAGTTATCATTATAGATATTGACAGACAATTCAAAAATCACGATGTTAAAGAGCTCTGCCAGAAATTTGACATCCAAGATCACTTCTCCACCCCATATTACCCACAAGGGAACGGTCAAGTTGAGGCTTCTAACAAAACCCTAATCAAAATCCTCAAAAAGACAATCAATGAAGCTAGCTGTGATTGTCACCTCCAACTCCACCTTGCTCTGTGGGCCTACCGCATCTCCATCCACACACCCACATGCACCACCCCTTATTCCCTTGTCTTTGGCTCTGAAGCCGTCTTCCCTCTTGACATCAAGATCCTCTCTCTAAGGGTGTCGCTGCAGGATATCCTCCCAGACGAGGAATACAAAGTTGCTAGACTACAAGAGCTAGAACTGTTGGATGAAAGGCGCCTCAAGGCCTTAAACCATCTCTGGATATATCAAAATCGCCTACGCATGAATTACCACAAGAAGGTTAGAACCCGAGAATTTGAAATTGGTGATCTTGTCCTCATGAAAATCAGAAAAACATTCAAGAAAGAGAGAAGAAAGGCAAGTTTGATCCTAATTGGCTTGGACCATATGTGATCATAAAAAAATATGGATCAGGGGCATATTAGTTGGATACTCCTGAAGGAGATCCTTTGGATGATCCAATGAAAATCATGCACCTAAAAATATTCTATGCCTAATCCTCAAAAAGTCATCAATTGTAAAAAAAAAAAAAAAAAAATTTCAAAAAAAAAAAGAAAAAGAAAAAAGTAAAGAAAAATAAATTCATCGATTAGTGAAAACCACTTTGTGGTGCTATGGGCAAGAACATTGGTGAAAACCTACATACAAGTGCTAAGGTAAATGATCTATATCTATCGTTTATTAGGTCAGCGTTCCATCACCTCATATCCATCATCCTCACTATCCAATTCACCCATCACAACGTTCTTCCACTCCTGTTGGAATAATCACTCGTATGATGATGAGTCTTCACCTAAATCATGAGTAAAGATTGTCACATCAAACTAAGCCTTTGTATCCCGTTCTTGAGCTTGTGCCTCTGTGCGAGCTTCATCAAGTCTTGAGGTCAGTCTGGAGTCCGCAAGTTAATCTTCAAGGTTATATGGTCAATTGCCTAGTCCAAAACCCACCCACCCTATCCTTTTCCGTAGGGATGAATCCTTCCCTCACCTGGCAGGTTAATCCTCCATCCTAATCCTACTCTTGGCAAGAGGCATCAGTTGGTCATGTATGGGTGACTTGTTTGATTTCTTGGATTTTCATCTTGACTTGCATCTTTTTCCCTACGACTGCATCTATCTATGATTGCCCGAATCTTCCATATCTAGGTATGTTTACAATAGGTGCATACTGGGGCATATTTTCATAGCATGGCATGTTTTGGATCTCTCTTGTATGAACTGACGACATGGTACTAGTGTTTATCAACACTTACCTTCTCGTGTACAAAAGGTATCGGTGTGTTTGAGGGTTTCCTTGCACGTACCCACAACTTTGTATCAGTGTTCCTCAACACTTGCATAGTTATGTGTAAGGAATTCCCATTTGACTGTGAGTCAGTCCACGCCTTGGGTTTCTCACGGTATCCTAGTTCCTATAATCAGTGGTGCGGGTTACCTAGGGCAATATAAAACTAGGTTAGCTCTCCATATCTTTTGGGCACAACTCTCCCCATCATTCCACAAAGTCCTAATTTTACCAATCTAATAATCCCATGGAGTCTTCAATTCCCCCCCCTCTCCCCTATTCTTCTATTTCTATCTAAGATCATTGTATTACCACCAAAATATTCACAAAAATATTCTCCATTTAGAATGCATTACTTACTGCATTATCCATTCATTTTATCCACTTAGGTGGCATCATTCATTTCACTATTCATATAGATTCAATTATCTATTAATTTAGGTTACATTATCTATTCATTTCATTACACTATTCACTTAGATTATCATCTTCACAAACATTAACCACTTAGATTGCATTTGGATTGCATTGCATACATAATTTAGGTTACATTATCCATTCATATTAGATGGCATTAATTCATTTGCTTAGATTAAATTCATTGTCCATCTTACATTTACATTACATTATTAATTCATTTCATCAGTCATTTAGATCACATCATTGGAATACCATTGATCATTTACATTCCATTATCTGTGTAGGTGGCATTGTTGGCATTGCATGAAGATTGTATTAATGAAGTATAAGTGTTGTCATTGATGTCAATTGTAAATGGTAATAGAGTTGTATTGCAACTGGTAGCGATGCAGTGAAGGAAACCGGTATTACTATTGAAGCTGAGAGATCAACCGGTAATCCTAACCTGTTGATATGCTGAACCCTAACCGATGGAGATTGGTGAATCGGTTGTGTTGATCTATGATCAAATGGTGATAAAATATAATTATGCCATGTATGCACGATGCACGTGATGAGTTTCAAAGTGGTTTTGGAGCATAGAGATAACTGTTTTATCTTGGGAATTAGCAAGTGCATTGCATGAAGTGGAAACCGCATGATGAGTTACAGGATCCAATGTGCGATGATCCAGGAGAAGTCGAGGTTGTCTTGAACAATGTGCAGATGATTACTATGTAATCCAATGGTCATGTTTGAACCAACTTGTTTGTAATCTCTATGAGATCTTAGGTTTTGTGATGTGTTACCGACCTATTGTTTTGGTTATAAGGTCGATGAGTTGTTTTGTAATAGTGTTGACAATTTTGATTAAGTGCGTCAGTGTGATTGATTGCTGAACCAAAAGGAGTATCTGCAGAATGTGTGAAGGCAGATAGGAGCATAAAAAGGATATGATCAAGCAGAGTAGTGCTATTACCAGATCAACAAAGACCTTGTTGTTCTCTAACAATCACAACAGTTAAATCCCTTAACCAGAGAAGCTTTAATAGGATTGGTACTTTCTAAATCCTCTAACTAGGTGATCCATTAGCTTGGATTTGAAATCCTCTATCGAGGTTACTCCTAATAGCGTATTGCCTTTAATAGGGTATTGTAGTCAATCCCTTAGCCGAGCAGTCCTTAACCGGATATGTTCCTAACAAGACATTTTTGTAAAGCTTCTAACAAGGCTTGGCTCCTAACAGGGTGAACTTCAAAAGAGTTTAGAATAATTGTGGGTATTCATCCCCATCGTGTTTTTCCCATTTGGGTTTCCACGTCAAAAAACATTGTGTCAAGTGGTGAATGATTTTGTGGTTATGTTTTGATATGGTTAATCTGTTTAACTGGTAAAGCCACTTAGATATGTTTAGATGACCAGAAGTGATCTAAAATGTGCTATTACTAATGTTAGTAAAGTGGTTTGATGTTTTGGTTAAATAGTTATGAGTTTTAGATCTGTTACACTGCTATATTGGTATTCTAGTTAATTGGTAAACTTGACAGTCTAGTTGTAGTTTTTAGTATAGTGTTTAAACTAGTTAGTTCAGTGATTGATTTATGAGTTGGGTTTGAGTTTGGTGAAATTTTAGTTTGTTTTTAATCTATTGATTCACCCCCCCTCTCAGTAGTTGACCGGATCATTAATGATTCATCATATCATCAGGCATTACATTCATCATTCATTCCTCATATAGATTGCATTTAGACTAATTTATCATTTATCATAAATCATTTGTATCTACATCTATTATTGAATTGCATATTCATCATACATTAAACATCCTCATATACAACATATATGAACATAAAAACATGTGGACCTGCATAATCACTCATCCTGCATCCATAAACATGTCACTAACGCATCATAAGCATACATATATAAGCATCCACCCTACATCACAAATAGTTCAACACAATGCATCTATAATCATCATCCATGCATCAAATCATAAAAAAATAAATAGAGTCCATCATAATAAGGTACATGCATCATCATCGCCACAAATCATATATATATATATATATATATAAAAGCTCAAAAAGATGAATATGTCTGTCATAATACACTGATCACCCCAAAGAGTGAAAAAGTAACATAAGCCAAAATGGAGCTAGCTCTCTCCACCCGTCTCTCTAGCTCCCTCCTCAGGACCTCCTCCCCTAGATCCTCCTGCTCCCCCTCGTCTAGGTGGCCTAAAACCCACCAATCCACCTATCTGCTGGCTCTATGTAGGTCGCTAGCTATGTGTCTTATGGGATCACACACTCTTAGTGTATGAGGTTGCTTGCTACTCTGCAAGTACCACTCCCTGGTACAACCCCCTACAGTAGGCTGCCTCCCGACCTGCCCTCTCTCTTTGCTATGTCATATCAGAATACAACTTCCCAAACCCTGTAGGGACCAACATCTGACGGGACACATCCTCCCCCCCCATAGTCGTGTCTCATCTACCTCTGCCCTTTGAACCCTACCCCACAACTCATCTATCTCATCATCCTATCGGTGAAGAACCTCATGTAAGGCCTCAATAGCGGTCCCTGACTGTGCCTCCTCTAGCATTCACTCATACTCCTCCCTCTCCCCTCTCAAAACATCTACCTCTGTCCTCGCTATATGGAGGATTTTTGTCAAATCTGCTATCTTCCACTCCAACCACTCCACCTCTGCCTCCAGGATTTACCTCCCAACTCTCTCTATCTATAGTGCATCCTCAAGTGAGTGAAGTCTCGCTCGAGTGACATCTCTCTAGTGTTGGAGTTTGTCAAAATCAGCTCATGACACTCCTCCCCTAGCCTCTAACCTTGCACCTAATACCCGTGCCTCTGGAATATCCATTGGTACGACCTCATCTCTCCAAGCATCCCCTCCCTCCCCTGCTGGTAGTGCCGTTGCCTTTCCCTATCCTACCTCAGGATCCCTCCTCCATAATACCCTAACCCTCCTCTACTGTCTGCCAACACCCCTCCCTGCTGCA
>NW_026730229.1:0-19320 GCF_030272615.1 Cryptomeria japonica
GTGAAATGATTCTATAACCTGGTTTAATTACTTTTCTCACTAATCTATCTATCTAACATAGCCCATCCTATTGAATTATAGCATTTATTAATATGGTCAACCATGGTCAACTAATTTAACCAGAGCTTGATCAAGGAGGGGCTCTACATCCTCCTCCCTTAGAGTTCAACTTACTCCTGGAAGTCACATGTGTAGAATATGAAATAAGGACATAACATTTCCCATAATTTCACTAAGTTACTCTAAACCGTATTTTGCCTACCAGGAAGATGTGTTACTAAAACTAACTTACTATCATAATTGGCTTACTATCTTCATAAGTTTTAATTCTTAGCATTTTTATTACATTTCTCTTCAATCGCAGGTAGGTGTTTACAAAATTCTATCTTTCCACAACATCCAAATCATATCAATAACACACATCAACTCCCATAATCAAGGTTACACATAATAGTTTAATTATTTAATTTCTACGAGTCCTACTTTGTTAAGGATTAATGTAAAAACATGTTTTTCCCACTGCAATTCTCATCCATACTTGCCACTAAAGAAAATTGGCATCACAGTTTATCCAAAATGAATCTACTTATTTTACATCAAGGTGCCTCATAAGGGTGTTAATTACATATTTGATGAACCATCCTTAATGCATGATTTCTTCCAACATCCTTAGGCAACAAGGCATAATCAAGTTTAAGTTCTTCAAATCAACCCATAAGTAGGGTAATTTTCTACTTCTAGGGCCTACAATGCTTAGACTTCTAGGCACCAAGGTTTAAGTTACATAGGGTACATTATTCGCAAACCCCAAACATTAAGGTATATAACAATCCCATTTTAAGGGAGTGAAGAAAAATAATAATACGTAATTTAGATATCATCCATGCAAACATTTCCATACACATTACAAATTAACAAGTCTGCAATTATCATCACTTTCGCAATTCATTAGGGCTAGATCACCCCTTTTTTCTGTTATGAATTTTCTCACTTAGATTACTCGCAATTAATTTCATTTAGGAAGATATTCCTTCCTTTATCTTAATTTGAAATAATATCCTTTGTTTATTATTTGTGCCTAATTTCACTCCTTGCGGTATTCTCCCTTGACACACTATCAGTGGTTCAACAAACATGATAGACATTACACAAATCACATCACTAGGGCTAGCTATATCAACCATCAAAATGACCACTTGACACTTTAAAAGATCAAAATAAAAGTTACTTTTGCCAAGTCCAATCAAAAGAAGAAAAATGTCGGCAACTAAAAGATATTAAAACTAGCAAAATGGCAAGTGCCATAGCTCCAATAAAAAGAACATTAATGTAGAGGTCCTTTCATCATAAAAAAAAATATAAAAGAAAGTACTAGCCCCTAGGTCACAATATACTATTCAAAGAAATTTGAAAACACCATCGAATCAAAACTTGAAACAAGATGACCATATTAGCCATGCTATAGGGAGTAACCGCAACACATCACCCAAGATCACATGTCTTGAGTGTGTTAGGAAGTGATTATTAGACTCTTAAGGTTCTTAGATTATTTATATTCCTTTATTATTTATGAAATATCTTATACACAAGAGATTGCAATCATTTTATAGATCATGTTCCATTTTATCCTTCACATGATTACTATTGCAAGCAACACTTTTTGATATAATCCGCTATCTATTTAGGGTTATTAACATCCATAATTATATTCTAACAGGTGATTGCACTAACTCTACCATTCTTTATCCATTCTTCTTGGACTTCCATTAATTATCTTAATATACTAAACCTTGGTTCAATATTACATGGTAACTCATGCATCAACACTTTCATGTCTTACTTACACACAGGGTTGATAGTTTGGTACAAAATTGACACCTGTATACTTAGAAACACTTAGGGTTTGCATAATGTAATCATATAATTTTACTAGGGACCTCATTTGTTCTCTTAGAACCTTATGCTAGCTCCTTGTATTTTCACCTCTAACATCCATCTGATCTCATCAAGTAGGAGCGCATTGCCAAATTACTAACACTTATGGTTAAGAACAATTTGGGGTGGAATAATTGTCAAGTAAAATCAATAACGGTTGACAACTAATTCCTACCCACACATTTCATGGCATATTTCAAATAACGCGGAGAGTTGACTTATCCTCTCCTACTTCACTTATGCAACTTATGAATTCAAGGGGGTGTGCACTCGAGAAGTGACCAACACCCACCCTATTAATCAAAATTTGGTAAAAATAGGTTATCCCTTTCCATATTACTTATTTATATTTACTTACTAGCCAATTCCGGTATATCACAACCTTCAATTTTCTACAATCCAAATAAATTACCTTATCATCATAATATCAAGTTACCTAATTACAATATAACATAAAGGTGTCCAATAATTACCAATGTCTTAAGACTCCCATAACTTCCAAGTTCTCCTTTAGCTAACCACATAATTCAGCTCCTTATCATTGTTCTCATAAAACATTTTATACTGCCAACTAATTTTCATTAAAACTTTTGGTATTATAATACTGCTACACTACCTTTCCATAAGCCATTTCCATCTGCATTTTGTTTCATCCATACTTAATGTTTTTTCATAATTTCACACTTGAGCACCAAAATTTACAAACCTACTTTGGTTGTGCCAAGTAGTTATATTGTGTTCCATATTGTCTTGTATCTAGCTACTAGTCATGATTGGGTTGCACTTTTCTCCTTAGGTTATGAACGGATATAAGTTAATCATTTCTAGATTATTAGAACATGATTCTTCTATATTCCTTGTACTTCAATAGGGATTTTTCATGATTCCCAAATTCTCTCTACTCTTTTCACCATTTTACTTAGTCCTTTCAAGACTATCTTCCCATAAGGGAACTAGTTGTGGCTTTACTTTGCTTGTTTCCCCAATTATATAACTACAGAAGAAATTATGGTTTAATGCAATTACGTGTTTTAACCCAAGAAGTTCATGTCTCCTCTCTCGTTTTTTAATTCATCTATAGTATTACTAGGGTTCACTTATCAAGGAGATTGGCATTCATCATTTTAGTCCTTAACTTTAGGGTTATCCAACACTAGCTTCTCTGCATTGCTACGAGAACTTTCTAACAAATGTACTTAATAAGGAACCTAGCATGACCACATGCTTAAGGTACCTATTCATTAGGATAGGTTAATGCTTCTTTCTGATATTCGCAAGAGTACCTATTAACTCTTCTTCATTGGTACCTCAAATGGCAGCCTTGGTTCTTGAACCACCATAATTTCACATAGCTTATAAAGTTAACTTGAACTGTCTCTATCTTAATTATCTTGTTTATTGTGCCTTTATCTCATGTCTAACTATCTTTCTTGACTTGTCATGTCAAGAACATACCTTGACGGATGGTATTCTCTTAGTTACCTTCAGAGGTATTTTACTGAAGAATTAACTCCTCATACTTGATTTGATTAGGGTGATTATTGCATTTAGGTTCCAATTGAATGGTAACCTCATAAGTACTAATGAATTAAATTCTGTTATTAAACACCCAAAAATATTTTCATATATATATATATATAATTTGAAATTTTCATAGCCTTTGGTGTCGTATTATGCCATAACCATTATAACTAATAAGTTTCAAATTTTAGGGCTTTTAGTGACCCTAGGAACCCCTTTAATTGATATATGTTGATCTGTTGGTTTAAAAGAATTTTCACTTATGTTTCACTTTTTTTATTTCACAAGTTTTCACCTAGGTATTATACTTCAAAGCCATAGTTCAGTTCAACTAAGTTATGAATGTAGCCCATGTTCACTAGTGTATGAACCTAGGGCTTTGATACCAAAATGTCATGCCCAAACTATTGGGCAAAAACACAAACAACAAATTTCTGTTTGAACACTTAATTACATGCAACATATGCTTAAATAATTGTGACAACTTAACAAGTTGTTCCAAACAAGTTCTTAATTGATATTAAAATGGGTTCCAAAGAAGTGATGGATTAGAATATAACTAGAAGCCTTAGGTTTCAATAAAACTCCTAGACGATAGAATTAGAATATTACTTAACAATTAAGATAACTCTTATTATCATGTGGAACAAATTAATTTTATAAGGACAATAATAAATTCACTCAAATGCCCCTTTCATTTCAGTTGTGTTTTATAATACTTAATTAGATCAACTTCTACATTAATATAATTACTTGGTTCAATTTCAATTATTTAACTAATATCAAGTTTCCTCCATCATTGTTATTATATTGTTCCTTTATAACTTAATTAAATCTTGCATCTATTAATTAAGTATTAATCGATTTTAACGTAAAAATATTAATTAATTGAGCAAATAAAATTGGAGTGCCAAAAATTACTATGTTAAATTTATTTATTTAATATAAGGTTCCATATGGGTTAAATAAGTTCACAAGATCAAGTTCATTGACTTATTCTAGAAAAATAAATTACGCCCCTACAATATCCTCTTACGGATAAACATTTAATAACCTATATTAAATTCTTCCATTTAATTATAGGTTATTAAATTAAAAATCTCTAAAAAATATTTATATAACTTAAATCAAATTGTTAAATATTACTCCTTCAAACATTAGATATTAAATATTTGATATTCAACATTTACATTACACCTTGGTTAAATTTTCATCCTTATCTTGTATAAAAATTCTCATTAATAAACCTCTTTAATAAATTTAACCAAATATGAGATTAACCTTTCTATATAAAAATTAAAACCCAATCTCAATTATCATCCCTAAAAGAGGTCAATTGAATAAAATAATATCTTAAACTAAATGGGTCAATTTCCATTTCAAATTTTGAAAAGCATTCTTTCCCCCTTTTATTTGTTTTATTATTATTCTCTTTTATAGCCCTAACTAGGTTTTTATTTAAAATCCTTATGACTCCCTTTGTTTTTTCTTATTCTTTCCATTCTCTTTACCCTAAACCGAAATTGGGTTAGGGTTTATATTTGGCAACGGCTACAATCTCTTTCTTTTTTATGTGCGTGTGCAGGTGTGAAAGAAGGGGTGGCCATGGCCGAACACAGAGGGCCGAAGTTCTTTATCATTAAGGGAGGGGCAAGGAGGCAGCACTAGTTTGCAAGGGGTGGCCAATGTGGTCGTCATCCACTGTAGCTCAACACAGTAGCAGCCACCGTCGCTAGGGGTCACCCACAATGGTGGGAATCGCCCCACCCACTGCGAACAACCCATAGCGAGCAATCTTCACTCAAGTGGCGAGTTTCACCACGCCCACTGTGGATGACCCACATCGAGCGACGCTCACTCACTGTAGCACCCACAGGGGGAACGAAAGCCCCATCCCGACAGTGGGTAGGGTTTCTTGGCCCTCCCCCGTCGGTTTGGTCCAAAAATAATTTATTAACTATTTTTTTTTCTTTAAATGCTTTAAAACACAAATATATATATATATATATATATATATATATATATATATATATATATATATATATATATATATATATATATATATATATAAAAGATAGTTATATAAATCAAATGTATATTTTGATAGAAAAAATGCATGAGGATTTAAATAGATTAAATGCCCAGAATACTAAGATAGGATATATATATATATATTTATTTATTTATTTTTAAATTTAACTTTCAACTTATATATATATTATCAACTTGTTCATTTCCTTAAATTCCAGATTACTCATTTATCATTAAATTTATATATTTATACTTTCATTTACATGTAGTTAACTTTTCATTTAAAATAATAGATCTAGACTTGTTTACTTCCTACTATACATGTATTTCAGCTGCAACTTATTTTTTTTTAGATATCATTAAATCAACAATAATAAGGTAAATGCAAGATTAAAACTAACTCTTAGAATGACTATTAATTTGTGAGCATAAACTATAGATATAAAGGGATATTTCATTTCTTTTCTTTTCACATAACTACACTACTAACATTTCACCATTTCATTTTTTAAAAATTTTTTTTAGCTTAATAAGACAAATATTTTCTTTTCCAATATATTTCAACAAGTAAACATTAATAGAGACTATCTCAAATATCTATAAGCAAATAAGTCTATTTTTATTCTTCTCTTTTGAAGAATATGCTCAAGTAATTTACATCTTCATTTCATGATTAAAAAACTTAGACAAATAATTATATTTAATATATCATGGTAATTTTTACAATAGCTAGATTCCAAACTTAGCCTCTCATTTCTACTAAATGAGAGCTTCCCAAATATATACATTTTTGCAACTATAAACCAATAAAATTAGGATCAACTCATAGCCCTTTTCTTTTCCTTCCTTTTTCCAAGCAAACCTGCAATAAAAAGCTTTTAGGTTGTGACTATGGAGGCTCACCTCCCAACCTAGGCTTACTAGAAGCCACCCCCAAGCTTGGAGAATCAAGACCTAAACGGGATATGCACAAGAAATCCACAAACAAGCAAGACAACTTCATAACATTAACATTCTCATCTCAAGGCTAAACATAATCACATATGTGATTATAAAAATGGGTGAAGGTGGACTAAGTACCTTGAGGAGAAAAACTGCAAATAGTAGAAACACATTGCCATTGCAAGGCAATCAAGAACACATCACAAGTTTCAAACTTCTCCCAACCATTTCTTATGAACCCCAAGGCATACAAGCCAATAAATCTCCCCTTATGACCCCCAATGCATAAACAATCACTATGCAGCAAAGGTCACAAAAATCCCTTGAGAATCACTCTCCTCCAAAGAGAGTCTCTCACTATAAGGCTATCAAACAACCCTTCACCCCAAGGCCACTCTACCCACCCAAGGGTGAATTTGGCCCTGAAAAGTCCCAAAACATAAATATAATACTCAACCAAAAACAAAGAGAAGAACACAACATTCTTCCTTCACAAATAAAACAACAATGAGATAAAACAATGAAATCATACAATCTTTCAAAATAAACTTACAACATACATAAGTAGGGATTCAACCAACCTTGAATCTACCAAAGGGATGCAAAGGATAGTTTGTAGTAGAGTTATCCAAATCCACACTTCTTTCTTCTCAAGACTTAACCAAAATCCTATACTAAACTTTCAAAACTTCAAGATTCTAAGTCTCCAAAGATGGAGAGTGGGTGATTACCATCCTAAGTCTCAAACCCTTGCCTAAGAAGGCTTCTCTCACTCTTTCCAACCTTTTGGATAGAGTGTGAGCTCTCATTGGTTGGTCTTCCCAACCTCTTACAGGTTACTAGAAATGGAAAAATTGAAAGAGGGGAAAAGAAAATGGGGAAGAGGGAACTCACACAAGAAGGGAAGGTTAGCTAATCTAGGAAGAGTCTTCCAAGTTGGATTTTCGCTCATCTTTGGAAAACCAATTTTTGAGGTGTCAAATTAGTCACATGGGAGTGGTTACATGCTTAAAAATGCCCCTAACCCATATGTATACCATATGGACCTTTGGAAAAGCCCCTAAACAAACCCTAGGAGTCCATTTGACCCCTTAGAAACCCACCTAAAGTTAACCTACGGGTCGAACTTGAGTTGACCACTCCAAAAACTCTCTACCCAAGGCAAATCTGGGACCACACTCAAATATTTAAAAAAGGCATTGGTTGAAACAATTTCCCTCCAAGAGACATGTCATTTTCCACACACTTTACAGCACGTGTCAAGTGACACAATAAAAATACATTACATAATCACGCATGGCAATTGTCTCTTTTTGGATTAAACAAATTAATAAATACAATTTAAAACACCTTCAAACGTTTACATTTACGAATGAAACATGATACATATGGGGTGTTGTCTTTCCAAATAGGCAACCCTTGGTCTTACAAATGCACAAAGGTCTAGGCTTGTTTTTCCATATTGTTTCCATGGTCACATGGATAATTTTCCTGCACATCTCATTTTACACATTATTAATTCCCAAATAACCACATATAAATTTAACATATAAAAGAATACAATTCAATCACATTGCATACAATTATCATCATACCAATCAATTTACCATATATCCAATACAATCCATATAAAGCAATTCACTTAATGACATTATCATTATCCTCATAAATTTCAACTATTCATAAGACATGCATCGTATTTCTAACATCATAATAGAGTTTTGTAAATCAAAATAAATGACATACATCATATCACGATTATCCAGATCAGTGGATCATATAGGATTTAAATCCATAATACATCAAAATGTACTCCGCAAGGTGAAATGATTTCATAACCTGGTTTAATTACTTTTCTCACTAATCTATCTGTCTAACATAGCCCATCCTATTGAATTATAGCTTTTATTAATATGGTCAACCATGGTCAACTAAGTTAAGCAGAGCTTGATCCAGGAGGGGCTCTAAATCCCTGTCACAACAATGGATCCTAGTGGGTACTCAATACCCTCTCCATCAACCACTATAGAAGTCAATTTCTTTTTGGCCTCAATACAATGACACAAAAAGTAATATGTTCCTTCTTCGTTGTTCTCATCCGCAATAACTGCATATACATGACCTGCATTTAATAGAAGGATATAAGTTAATACTAATAAATTAAGCGTAAAATTGTAGCAAATTGCAACCTCTAGACACTTAAAAATAATTATTTTAATTATTCTTAATTCCTCACATAATTAATTTATTAATTAATTATGCAAATTCTAATTCTCCCCAATATTAATTAATTATAATTAATATTGTCATTATAGTGTGTGATTGATTATAAATCAATCCCTCTTTTTATTCTTCTAAAAATTAAATATTCTCAAATCCTCCTCTTAGCTAATTAATTTCAATTAATTAGTTAACCTACATGATTCCTACAAATCATCTTCCTAATCCATCATTAACCTAATAAATTCTTCTAGAAACTCCCTAAACTCACTTAACTTTATTCTTCTAATTTTTAATTCTCTCCACTCATTCTCTCTCCTAGTCAAATCCTCCTACAAATCCTATCCCACCTAACCTTTCCTCTAATCCCCCTCCTAATGAATTGCTAGTGGCTAATCATCATTATTAGCCACAAAGTCAACTCCTTGTCCCTTCCATCCAACCACTATCCTTAAATTCTCTTTTCCTAGGTGAATGTGATATTTTCAAAATCTCACATTCCTCTAGGCATCTCATCTCCAAAGGAATTTTTAATTCCTTCTTATTCCTCCAATCCCCATGATCATCCCTTTTTGAAGAATTTTAAATTCTTCCTCCCCATTCTTCAAGGAATGTCCCATCCCTTTCTCTTCTCAAGACATATTGGGAAATCTTCCCAGTGCACCTTGAGGAGTGTGGAGACAAGAAATATCTTTAAGGCATATCTCTTGGTCTCCACACCCTCTCTTGGGCCTTGTGTGAGCTCACAATAAATCTTGGCCCTCCATCTTGGATCCATCCTAGCCATCGATTTTTCCTCTCCTCTTCCTAGAAATTCATGACTCCATCCCTTCATTCATCATCTCCAAGTTTAGTAAGCTTATGTTGTTATTTTGAGCCTAGAAAATCACCATAGTATCCTTACCATGCAAAAATCATCCCTCATCCACACTTAGTCATCTCATCCACATCATTCTTTAAGATCCATTTTTAATCCATTTGTCCACAATATTGGAGAGCCATCCACATCAAGCAAGCAAGGAGAAAATGAACATCAAGTTAGAGGCACATTGGGCGCACTTCAACTCCATCTAAGCTCCATCCAAAGGAGAAGGTAAAAAGGTTGAGTTATATGCATTTTATTCATGTTTTCATGTGATTTGAGTTACGTCTTTTGATTTCATGTGTTTTCATGTTTGATTTGCATGTTTTCTATCTAATCTATCTCACTCTCCTTTTCACCATCTTCATTTTGGCATGCCTAGTGGGACCCACATCCCTAAAAACTAACATTTTTGTGAGTTTTTATGAGTTCTAAGACGCAAAATCTGGAACAGCACGATAGACTGCAAATTAGCGTGAATCTAAAGAAAATTGGCATCACAGTTTATCCAAAATGAATCTACTTATTTTACATCAAGGTGCCTCATAAGGGTGTTAATTACATATTTGATGAACCATCCTCAGTGCATGATTTCTTCCAACATCCTTAGGCAACAAGGCATAATCAAGTTTAAGTTCTTCAAATCTACCCATAAGTAGGGTAATTTTCTACTTCTAGGGCCTACAATGCTTAGACTTCTAGGCACCAAGGTTTAAGTTACATAGGGTACATTATTCGCAAACCTCAAACATTAAGGTATATAACAATCCCCTTTTAAGGGAGTGAAGAAAAATAATAATACGTAATTTAGATATCATCCATGCAAACATCTCCATACACATTACAAATTAACAAGTCTACAATTATCATCACTTTCGCAATTTGCAGTCTATCGTGTTGTTCCAGAATCTGCGTCTCAGAACTCACAAAAACTCACAAAAATGTTAGTTCTTAGGGATGTGGGTCCCACTAGGTGTGCCAAAATGAAGATGGTGAAAAGGAGAGTGAGATAGATTAGATAGAAAACATGCAAATCAAACATGAAAACACATGAAAGTTTTAACAGAGTAGAGGGTATTCAACTACACAAAAAGGGATACTTTGGTAGTTAGGTCAATGCCCTTAGTCACAAAAAAGATAATCAAAGAAAAAAATATGATTCACTAGGTGAAAACCTCTTCGAGGCACCTTTGTATGAGAAAAAAATAAAAACAAAGGGCGTATCTGAAAATAAAAACCTTGAAAAGGAACTTGACAATGAGAGACTTGACCTCCCTACCATTGGTTACCTTCCACATGAAAGATCAAATTTGCTGATAGAAGAAATAGATAGCGTCAACATGGGCACCAAAGTCACTCCAAAAAATGTGCTCATTGCCAAGTCCCTCATAGAAAAAGAGAAACTATATTTCATCAACTTCCTTACAGAGGTAAAAATCAATTTTGCATGCTCCTATGCTGATATGCCAGGGTTGGATCCTGCCTTGGTGGTTCACAATCTCGCTATCCACCCAAATCCAGAAACCTGTAAAACAAAAATTACATAAAATGTACCCACATATTGCATTCCTGGTCAAGGTGGAACTCCAAAAGATGTTAGATGTAGAATTCATCAAACCAATAGACTAGGTTGAATGGGTCTCCAACATTGTACCTATCGACAAACCCACTTGGGGCATTTGCATCTACACAGATTCCCATGATCTAAATAGAGCTTGTCCTAAAGATGATTTGCCGCTCCCCAATATAGATATGATTGTGGACCTTACAATAGGACATGAGATGTTGTCGCTTATGGATGGATTTTCTGGATACAACCAAATCAGGATCATAGATGAGGATCAGCATAAAACTGCATTCACAACACCATGGGGTACTTTCTGTTACCAGGTCATGCCTTTTGGCCTCAAAAATGTTGGAGCTACATATCAATGTGCCATGACAATAATTTTTTATGACCTCTTGCATAAGATTATGGAGGACTATGTGGATGATCTACTAGGAAAATCCAAGACAAGGCAAGAACACATCCTTATTCTAAAGCAGATCTTTGAAAGATTGGAAAAATACAAACTATGCTTGAATCCCAAAAAGTGTGTGTTTGGGGTCACATCGGGAAAACCATTAGGATCCATTATTTCCTGTAGAGGCATCGAGGTCGATCCTACAAAGGTAAAAGCTATCATGGAAATGCCTCCACTAAAAACTCTTAGATAGTTGCACTGTCTCCGGGGAAAACTCCAATCTGTTAGACGTTTTATTTCACAACTAGTAGATAAGTGCCACCCATTTCCATACCTATTGCATAAGGACTCGAGATTCAAATGGGACTTCTTATGTCAAAAGGCCTTTAATAAACTAAAATAATATCTAGCATCACCTCCAGTGTTGATGCCTCCTACTTTTGGAAAACCTCTTATTTTGTATATATATGCTTCTACAGTGGCATTGGGGGCATTACTGGCACAAACAAATGATCAAAGGAACATGCCATTTACTACATCAGTTGAACACTAGTAGGGTATGAACTCAATTATACCCCCATTGAAAGAGCATGTTTGGCATTAGTGTTTAGCACACAGAAACTCCAACATTATATGCTGAACAATAAAAAAATACTAATTGCTAAGATTGATCCACTTAAATATCTCTTGTCAAAAGCTGCCCTCATTGGCAGAACTGCTAAATGGGTCATGCTCTTAAGAAAATTTGATATTGAATATGTAGACAGAAAAGAAATCAAGGGACAAGTCATCACAGACTAGTTGGTCAATGCTCCACTTCCAGGTGACCATCCGATTCTCACAGAATTACCAGATGAGTTCATTATGATTGTTACCACATCCTCCACATGGGAATTATACTTTGATGGCTCTTGCACTCAAAATGGATCGGGGGCAGGAATATTATGGATCACACCTCAAGAAGATGGCATCCCAAAGTCATATAAGATAGCTTTTGCATTTACTAACAACATCGCAGAATACGAAGCACTCATCATAGGATTGCACTTGGCTATCCACTAAAAAATAAAGGAATTACAAGTCTATGGTGATTCCCAACTTGTCATAAGCATGTCAATGATGAATACCAAACAAAAGATGACAAAATCCTTCCCTACCATACCATGGTTGAAGATCTTAAGCAGCACTTCATAACAATCAAGTTTGACCAAGTCCCACAAACAAACAATAGGGTTGTAGTTGCAATGGCCACCATTGGCTCCCTCCTTCAAATGCCAGCACACAGTCAAAAGTGTGAGTTCTTAGTTAAGCAACCATTTATACCAGCATATGACCTACCAGAGTCAGGAATGGTGTGTGTTCTCATTGGTCCAGAGTCCTCTTGGTACCAAGAAACCTTCGCTCCTAAAAGAAATACCATTCCCCCACATCTCACCAAAACCCAACAACAAACCTTCATTTGCCGATGTGCTCATTACACCATCCTTGGAGACACCCTATTCAAAAGGCATTTTGATGGTTCCCTCCTAAGGTGTTTAGATAAACAAGAGGCAGAATGGGCATTACACAAAGTACATGAGGACATCTGTGGGGCACACTCAAGTGGGATCACATTGGCTAAAAATATTTTGAGAACAGGATACTATTGGCCTAAAATGGAAGTAGATACATATAACTATGTGAAGAAATACGTCCCTTGCCAGCAACATGGTGACAAGATTCATGCCCCATCAGAAGAATTGTAGCCATTCATTAAACCATGGCCATTCTCATAGGGGGGCCTCAATCTCATTGGGAAAATTCACCCTCCATCTTCAAACGGACATAAATTCATTATCACTACCACCAAGTATTTCACCAAGTGGGTAGAGGCTATTCCTCTTACTTTTACCACTAGTAAGCAGATATCCAAATTCATCCTGAGCTTCCTGATCTGCCGATATGGCATTCCAAAAGTTATTATCATAGATAATGGTAGAAAATTTAAAAACCAGGATGTCAAAGATCTTTGCCAAAAATTCAACATCCAACATCGCTTCTCCACCCCATATTACCTCCAAGGCAATGGCCAAGCTGAGGCTTCTAATAAAACCCTAATCAAAATCCTCAAAAATATAGTCAATGAAGCTGGACATGATTGGCACCTCCAACTCCATCCTGCTTTGTGGGCCTTTCGAACCTCCATCTGCACGCCCACAGGTGCCACTCCTTATTACCTAGTCTTTGGCTCTGAAGCCATCCTTCCCCTTGAGATTGAGATCCCCTCTCTTGTGGGTATTTTGGATATGTTGATATGGTTTTGTCATTGATGTCAACACCTATTATCACTTATCACTCTGGTTAACACTTGGAAAATTGGCAATATTCACTGGCAAGCAAGTGACTTATGCACAATCACCGGTATATTGTTCACTAGCACTTGGAATAACATGGAGAATACTTGGTTCTGTCGAAGACATTGTTTGGACACTTTGTCTTGGAGATTTGTTCATTGGTATATTCGTAATTGCATATTTGTTGTTACCGACAAATAGGTCCAGGATAAGTACCGGTAGGCTTATCTATTCCAGATCAGCATGGCATGCTATGGAGATGATTTATTATTGTTGTAAATGCATTAAGCTGACATGTTATATCAGTTATTGCATCGGTTATTATTTTATTTATAAATTCATTTTATTGTAATATCTTTTAGAGCCGACCTACTAAAATTGGTCTTAGGTTATGGTATAAATGTAAGATCTTATTTGTAAGATCAATATGTGAATGTGAAAAGGATAGTAATTCGGTATATCCAAAAAATAAGCAAAGCTATACATGCAGACATCTCTTGAAGGTTGAAGGAAGGCTTTGTGAAGGCATATCAGAACTAAACCGGTACTAAATCCAACATATGAAGATGCTATTTTGAGCAGTACATCATCATTGGATTTAACCATCCAATTGTAGTCAGTGTGACTCCCATTTGTGATTGAGCAGTGAGCTCCAGGCGCTTGGCCTTTTGGCATGTGCAAACCCCATTTATATACACATACTATCTGTAGTAGTACCATTTGATTGTGGGTAAGGTTTTCCACCATGGTTTTCCCCTTTTAGGGTTTCCACGTACAAATATTGGTGTTATGTGTTGTGGATGTCTTTGTCTTTTTGTTTCATGCATTAATCCTTATCGATACTGCTATTAACTAATAATATGTTTACTGGCATTAAGTTTTGGTTTACCAGTACTATGCATTAATGTTGGATAAGTTGTTTTGGTTTGAATTTATTTGACAACTGATTCAAAAGCCCCCCCCCCTCTTAGTTGTCCCTAGGACCTAACAATTGGTATCAGATCATAGCCCTCTTTTGCAGAAGTTTAACAGAATGATGGAACCAACTATGGGATATAGAAGATCAAGATGGAGACACATCTGGATTGCATTGGAAAGGATATCGGGGAAGTTACAAAGAATGGCTATAGTGCTCCTACTCAAAGTTAGCCTAATCCACCAAATCTGACTAAAGATGAAGAAAATGATTGCAAGGCAAGAGAAGCACTTTTGAGCACATTATCAGATCAACAAATCATGGGATTATCAGATATATCTATTGCTAAAGCTATTTGGTACCATCTAGAAACATTGAATGAAGGAGATTCCATAGTTAAAGTTGCAAAACTTGAAAGCTTTTGGGTCAGGTATGAAAATCTGAAAAATGGAAGAAGATGGAAGAATTTTTTCTTTTATGGAAAGAGTTAATGAAATTGTTTTAGGTATTAAATGTTGTAGAGGAACCTTAAGTGAGGATGAAATTGTTTCAAAAGTTTTAAGAGGATTTCCACCGGCATACAAAAATGAAAGTTACTGCTATAAATTAACTGAGAACAATGCCTAATACATCAGTAACTAGGGACACATTGATTGGAAAACTTTTAGCCTTTGAAATTGAGGAATTTGGTCCTGTTGCTACTATAAAGATAGACTTAGCTTTTAGGGAATCAACATCATCTGCATCATCATTTGATAAAATTGATTGGAAAGCTTTTTATGCAAGAGAACTTGAAGAAAGCAGGAGAGAAAATGAAGAACTTGAAGAACTTGAAGAACTTGAAGCTATATTTGCAAGAAAAATGCCTAAAGGTCTAGTTGGAAGTAAGTATGAAGGTAAAGCACCCTTTAAATGTTTTAACTGTAATAATATTGGTCATATGGCTTCAAGATGCCTTGATAGACATGCAAGATTGAAGGAAGAAGCTAGAAGAACATACAAACCTAACCGTGAATATCAGAGATATAGATTTAAGAAGAATAAAGACAAATCTTGTTATCTTGCTGATGAAGGAGTCACTGATGATTCTGATGAGGATTCGACAGACAATGGATGTGTCTTTGTTGCTATAACAGAAGATCAACAAACACCTACTGTTCAACCGGTAGAGCAGGCCCTGGCAGCTAAAATAGAAGTTAAGGATGAATGGATCATTGATTCAAGATGCTCACATCATATGATTGGTGATAAAAATAAATTCTTAACTTTTCAGGAATATAATGGGAAGGTCTAGTAAGATTTGGAGATGATAAAGCTTGTTTGATCAAAAGAAAAGGTACAATATCTCTTGATAGTAAGCACAATACCGACAATGTTTACTATGTTGAAGGTTTAAAGCATAATCTTTTGAGTGTTGGTCAATTAGTTGAAAAAGGATTTCAGTTACAATTCAAAAATGGTAAATGCAAAATTATGAACAGATCTGGTTTGGAAATTGCAACCGGTAGTCAAACTAGAGGTAATATCTTTCATTTGAACAACAATGAAAAGACATGCTTGATTGCACATATTGATGAAAGTTGTCTATGGCATAAGAGATGCTATCATGTAAATTTTGATTGCATTGTGAAAATTAGTACAACCAAGGCAGTAAGAGACTTACCTAAGATTGTTAAACCCCACAATCCGGTATGTAAGGAATGTCAATTTGGGAAACAAGTAAGAGAATCTTTTAAAAGTATTCCAGAAAAATTCAGTAATGCTCTTGACTTAATTCATACTGATTTATGTGGTCCAGCTAGAACTAAAAGTTTACAAGGTGATAAATATTTCATGTTAATCATTGATGACTATTCTAGAATGTGTTGGGTTACTTTTCTCAGAGAAAAATTAGAAGCACTTGGGAAATTCAAATTGTTCAAGGCAATGGTAGAGAATGAAACTGGTAAGAAAATCAAATGTCTGAGATCAGATCAAGGAGGAGAATTTATATCTAAAGAATTTAATACATTTTGTGAAGTAAATGGAATCAAAAGACAACTATCAGCACCCTGGACACCACAATAGAATGGAGTTGTAGAAAGGAAAAACAAAACCATCTTGGATGCAACAAGAAGTATGTTATCAGAAGAAAATTTACCACATGTATATTGGAGAGAGGTAGTAAGCACAACAGTCTACACATTCAACAAAGTTCACATCAAAGGTGAAACCAATAAGACCCCTCATGAACTATGGTTTGGTATCACTCCTACTCTTAAATATTTGAGAATTTTTGGAAGTAAATGTTATATTACAAGAGATGAGTATATTGGCAAATTTGATCCTAGAAGTGATGAAGGAATATTTCTTGGTTATTCATCTAAGAGCAAGGCATATAGATATTTTAACAAAAGATTGCAGAAAATTGTTGAAAGTACAAATGTGAAGATTGATGAATAGTTTAGAGGAACTTCAAGGTATATAGATTCTGAACTGACAATAGAGATACTGACAAATGAACCTACACTGAACACACTGGTACAAAATGAAGATCCATTTACACCGGTATCATCTAAAAATTCCACTATAACTAAACAACAAGAACAAACAAAGACACCTCAATATGTAAGATTGAATCACTCTGAAGATGAGATAATTGGGAACAAGTATCAAGGAGTTATGACAAGAGGAAGACTAGCAAATGAAGAGGTATTTCTTATTTATCAAATTGAACCATCATCAATTAATGAGGCATTTGAAGATAAACACTAGATTAAAGCTATGGAAGAAGAATTACAACAAATTGAGAAGAATAATAAATCAACATTAGTTCCTCGGCCTAAAGACAAAAATGTAATTGGAACTAAATGGGTATTTAGAAACAAACTAAATGAAGACAGTAAGGTAATCAGAAATAAAGCAAGACTAGTGTGTAAGGGATATTCACATAAAGAAGGAATTGATTATAATAAAACCTTTGCACCAGTAGCTAGAATTGAGGCAGTTAGATTATTCTTGGCTTTTGTAGCACACAAGAACTAAAAAGTATATCAAATGGATGTTAAATGTCCATTTCTGAATGGAGATCTTGAAGAAGAAGTTTACATTGAACAACCTGATGAATTTTGTTTGACAGATAACAAAGATATTGTTTGCAAATTAAGGAAAGCTTTGTATCGGTTGAAGCAAGCTCTAAGAGCTTGGTATGCTAGATTGGATAAATATCTTTTAAAATTTTGTTTTTCTAAAGCTAATGCTGACAACAACTTATACTATAAAGTGACTAACAATGACATCTTGGTTATAGAAGTTTTTGTTGATGATATAATCTTTGGAGGAGAAGATGGATTATGTAAGGACTTCTCTATTGAAATGAAGCAAGAATTTGAAATGTCTATGATTGCAGAAGTAAAATTCTTTTTAGGATTGTAGATTTCAAAAACTGATAAAGGTATATTCTTAAGCCAATCCAAGTACTTGAGGGAGTTATTAAATAAATTTGGCATGGAGAACTCTAAACTGGTAAGCACACCTATGACTACAAATGACAAATTATCACTAAGGGATGAATCAACACCTGTTAATCTGACTAGGTACAAATCTATGATAGGAGGGCTACTATATTTGACACAAACAAGACCTGATATCATGAATGCAACATGTATTGTTTCAAGATTTTAGAGTAATCCTAAAGAAAATCATGAATCAACAATAAAAAGGATTTTCCGGTACTTACAAGGCACCACAAATCTTGTTTTATGGTATCCTAGAGATGAAAACTTTGAATTATGTGCATACACGGATGCAAATTGGGCATGAGATATAGATGACAAAAAAAGCACCATCGACGGAGCATTTTTTCTTGGTAGCAGATTAATTTCTTGGTTGAGTAAGAAACAAAGTTGCACATCTTTATCAATAGCAGAATCAGAATATGTTGCAGCAGCAACTAACTATACACAAGTATTATGGCTTAAACAAATGTTGAAGGATATAAAGGTAAAATGCAAGGAACCTATAACTGTCTATTGTGATAATACAACAGCAATTGATATATCTTAGAATCCGGTACTACATTCTAAAACTAAACATGTTTCTATCAAATTAAATTTTCTGAAAAAGATTGTTGAAGCAAAAGAAGTAAAACTAGTTTATGTGAATACTAAAGAGCAGATTGCAGATATTTTCACTAAGCCTTTGCCTAAGGAGACTTTTGAATATCTAACAGATTAGCTTGGGGTCATACCCCCACCGGCAGAGACTTAGATAGTTGATGTTTGTCATCAACCGACAAAACTAACAAAGAAATCTTTTACTCTGGTCCTTGATGAGGAGAGCTACTTCTCAGGGGGAGTGGTTGGTATACTGAATAAGTTGGTATTTTGTATTTGAACTTGGTTTTTGTATTTCTTTGGCATTTGATGTCAAAGGGGGAGAGATTGATATGGAAAAACACATGTTACTCCTACAGGGAGAGATTGTTATTTTAGGAGAGATTGATTACTCTCTACATCTAAATTTGGTTATGATCCCTTTTTGGGAGATTGTTGGTTTTTGGTATTTGGCATTTTTGTTTTGGCACTTTGATGGTTTTTCCATCTTGTGTTGCCATCA
>NW_026730230.1:2500-19305 GCF_030272615.1 Cryptomeria japonica
ACATATATATATAGATATATATATATATATATATATATATATATATATATGTATATATATATAATTTGATTATTATTTATGAATGTCATCTTAAAATGTTAAATGGAATATTGTTTAGTTAAATCTCATTAATTTTTTTTAAATATTATTGCGTTAATATGAAATATGATGATGTTTAATGTATAATAAATTTTGTCAATATAAATGATCTAGTTGGTTGTCTATCAACAAGAGCTCTTTAAGAAAAATGATCTTTTAAGCAAGTCATCTTTTGGATTTCATAAATTATCATAGTAAAGAGAATATGCATATAAACACAAAATTTTCATTCTAACTTTGATCAAAATTTAGTTGTGAGAAATATATCAAATACTTCCTTTAGGCAAACCATCAATATTAATTTTATGATTCATCTAGGAGCAAAAGTGGCAAATAATTTATGCCCAAGCCCCCAAAGATAGAAATATTAATTAATTATGTTATATTTATCAACATTTTAAGTTCTTGCCTAATAATCATAATAAAGTCCATCAAGTCAATTATATTGTAGGTGAAATTTGGGATTATATATTTCCATTTCATCCAAATTTGCATAAAATTATTCTGAGATTTTTTATTATTATAACTTAAATTTGAAAGGAATTTATAATTGACCAAAGTTTGAATATCAAAATAAATAAATTAGCTCCATATTCTATGTAATAAATTGCCCCATGATAACTACACTAAATGACACCACTTCATTGATAGATATATCTCTCAAGAGTGAGATGTAAGGTAAACTTGAAATTTTAGAAGAAAAACAATTAAATAAATCCGTAATCATGTTTATGATTAGGAAAGTTTGCAGTATTTCGAATATGTTTATGAATAGGTAATTATAGATTATAAAAAATATCTCATTACGTCCACAAAAGACCATATTTTTTCAAAAATTTATCATATGTTTGAAACAATTGTATTTTTGGTTAATGGCAAATCTAATTTTATACTGCAGGGTTTCAGGGACGAGAATCTTCTAGGCTATGGGGGCTTTGGGCGGGTATACAGGGGCACTCTGCCTTCCGGCGAAGAAATCGCCGTGAAATGCATCACGAAAGACTGCAGGGAAGGAATGAAGGAATTCATTGCAGAAATCTCCAGCCTTGGGAGATTTCAAGGGGCTGGTGCAGAAAAAATAAGCGCCTCTTCATCATCTACGACTACATGTCCAACGGAAGCCATGTATAAGAATTTTGTGTGTCTGAGGTCATGTAAGATTCAATTCTGGAGTAAACAATTTTCTTTCAAGGCTACCCTTAAAAACATTTGTGACCTTGTTCAGCTCAGCTGTTATGGAGTTGTACGCTGAACTTGTTGTTGCTAAAGTTGTATGCAATTCTGACACTCAATCGTCTAAATTTAGCACTCTCTTGTTACTTAAGCAAAAGTTTTTCCTGAATTTCCTCAGATCTCAGGGTTACTTCCTCCAACCTCCATACAACATACTTTCCGACTCACAAGGAAACCTTGTCTTATCCAATGACTAAATCTCATTTATGTGCTTCTCACTCTCATTGACAAAATTTTTAACTCTTTTTCATCCAACTCATGGTATTTTCTTGTAAACCTCCTCATGCAGTGACTCATACTCCTTAAGTAATCCCATTTTTTCCACTACCTTGGCATGTGTTCCTTGCATTTCTTTAAACTCTTTCTCAATTGCTGAATCTCATAGTCAAGTCCAGCATTTTCAACAATCACTTCTTTCCCCCCTTCCAATTGGGATTTCAAGTATAGATCTTGTGTGTCCTGTATTCATTTGTAGTCATTTAATTTCTTGTTTAAGATGCTTTTTAGAAATTTAATATTGATGATTCAACTTTGAGTATTGTTTGTACTTGACTGACCATATGTTGAAGTTCATTGTTTTTTTTTTCAATGTTCTATTGTCTATAATCAAAGCTTCCAACCACTTTGCTGACAAAGCTTCTTGTAACGGCCTCTCATCTTGATAGAAGAGAGAATGTCATTAGATTCCTTCAATTGGACCTTTAATGAATTGTAATCAATGAACATTTTTTCATATTTGTGGTTCAATCGACAGACATCTACTTCATTTTTCTTCAAAATGTTTTGTAGCTTTTTCCTCACATTTGCACAATGCAAACAACAATCCCTCTTCCTCAGCTTCTCATGCCTTCTACAACACTTCATGACTCCTACCCATCTCCTCAATTCCCTTTATTTTGTTGCAACTTGTGATAAAATCTTGTCCCTTTTAGATTCCCAAGATAGCTGAGTTGCCCTCGACTCTTCAGAAATCGCCTATATTTGTCTCTTCAACTACAAAATGAACTAGCTTCCATGTTCTTTCTTTCTAAATACATTGACTAGCATTCTTCTTACAAAACAAACTAGCTTTCATGTTCTTTCTTTCTAAATACATTGATTGGCATTCTTCTTCTTTCTCTGCGATGTCTTCCTCTAACAACTCAACCATTTCCATCTATTCAAAAATTGCAACTTATGATTCGTTTTCCTTCTTTATAAGCTCTTTTTCAAACTCCTCTCCAAATCACTCTTGCACTTGTTTTTCAATTTCAGCAACCTTTGCATCAAGCTAAATCATTGCTTCCCTCTCTGAACTTTGATAAAAGCTCAATACTCTTAGCTTCGAAAGACCTGCAAGCTACTTTTGATTTTTTTTATTAAGATAAACGAGTTCTACAAGGATCTGAAACCCAATTCCATCAAAAAATAAACAGAGTTAAACCAGAGTCTAAACAACTGCTAAACAACAATAGAAACATGGGAAGCACCCCAAAGAGACTAACATCAAAAAACACAACGCAAGCAAAAAAATACAAACCAGAAAACAACTAACTAATATCTTTCAAGAGCTCGATATTCTTCTAGATCGTCCTATTGTTGATCATTTGGAGTTCATCCATGATAAATCTCAAACTCCCCTTTCTTGTTTTTTCCTCCTGGTCCTGGTAGAGGGCCCCATGGAAGTCTTGACATCTTGGTCCTTCTTGTCCAAGTTAATGTCAGAGGACATGTCGGATCTGATCAAATGAACTTTCTGAATCGCAATTTCCTCGTTCACCTCTTTTGAGACCTTCCGCACTGTTATACATTGCCTCCTTACTGATCTCCACTAAACCCTTGAGTTTACCCTTTAAGTCCTGAATATCATTCTCCATCCTATCAATCCTAGCCTCATGCTCGGTTTTCATGACCTTGATATCCTCCGTAATTTTTGGGTCAACTTCAGAAGTTTATCAGCTTTATCAGGTGTCAGATTCTTAGTGAAAGTGTCTATAATGTCCTTGATCCCCTATTTCAGAAGATTAATTTCACCAAAAACCTAGTGAAAACATTTCTCTTGGTTGAAGAACTAATTACCCAAGAGCTTGTCAATATCCATTTCATTGCTTTTAGGCTCATTGGGTTCCACAATGAGGGGAATATCAAGTTTAATTTCATCCAAGCTACTTTTGATTGTTCTCTCAACTGCATAATAGAATATTCCAAGCTTTTTTTTACTTCCATTACTGCTTTGAATTCATCTCCTTTCTTTGCAATATCTTCATTCAAACTTTTCTTAGATTTTGAAAGTGCTTGTTGGTCTTTTTTTTTTCCTTCTTTGATAAGGCATTTATTTCTTCTGTTTAGGTTGCAATATCTTAGATATCCTATCATCATTGTTCAAATGAGCTACAAAGTTGTTGTTTGTTGGAACAATTTGTCCATTTTTAGCATGTGGAGGTCTATTCTAATTTTTATTATTAATAGAATCATAGGAGCATAGCAGTAAAAATATTTTAGGGAAAAAATGACAAACTAAAAGTACTGGATTTTTGAAATAATTGAGATTGAAACGAGAAAAAATTGGATTAAAATATATATATATATTAAAACATGTTGAAAAAGAAATAAAATCTACTTGTCTTTGAAATTTAAGGCATTTCTATAGCATAGAGATATAGAGAGAAAATAAAATAGAGAGTTTAGCCCATGAATTGTCCAAATGAAAAGTTTGTCTATAATAGCAGAATGCAATCTAGCATGTAAGCTTTGCTACTAAATGATTCTTTGGTAAGTTTTGTACGAAGTTGAAAAATTATTGCTAAGTTAACAATAGAATAGTTCCATGATATGCGAGTCTTGTTGTATAATGTAAGTGGATAGTAAAATGTTATTAACAACATTGCATTCTAAATTATTATTAATATCAAAAGAATGTTTAATCACAAAGACTGTACTATCATAATAACCTTTGAAAACTTAATAGGACTTCAAAAAAATTACAATAAACATGTTTGCATTCTAGTAGGATAAAAGAAAAAAAAAACATTTTATCAGTATGATTTTTTTAAGTAGGAAACTTTAAAGAATATATCATACAAATAAAAATCTAATCGGTTGATAAAAGAGAAACCATTTCTCATAACAAGTAGAGTCAAATGGGCATAGAAATGCATTTTCAAAGATTCAAAGTACAAAACCAAGTCAAATTCAAAAGCTTAAATTCTATTAAACCAAACTATTTAAGTCAAAATACTGATTCATATTAAGTAACTTTGTGGAAGATAGACATTAAAACACATTTTAGGATAGATATACATAATATCAAAATAAGCATACAAAGTCGCAATGACTAAGACTTGATGTAACAAATATTAGATATATTGGTGCAATATTGGGTTACGTTAAACATTACGCTGATGTTTTTATGTAGCCAAGGGTTTTTGTACTACAACTTGAGAGAACTATAAAATGTTACAAAGACAAAATATGACCTACACATAACAATACCTCTTCACTTCTAGTAATGACACTATCTAAAAAGTTGAAACTTTAGCATTGTCATATTCATCAAGCAAAGCAATGATATGATAGAGGGTCTAAATTAACATTAAATTCAGCCCATTAAGCCAAGAATATGGATTATTTCTTTGCAGATAACTAATTTACAAGGCTATCACTATAGAAAAAGATAGACTATCAAATGTTGTTTGGACCAAACAACCAACCAATCTTCATAGTGACAATTTATTTATTCATAAAATCAAGATAGGAAGTAGGCACAAAATCAAGGCATCATAAAGTAGACATAAGATATATAGACACAGTGAGCTAAAATATAAGATCAGAATATAGATCATTCATTTGTTATAACAATAAAATACTCTCTTTGGATGGAAGTCTCACCAAAATAAAATGTATGTATGTTTTTTATCTTTTTAATTGAAATTGAAAGATTCTTGAGATGTGCACATTGAGATTGTTATTTAACATTTGATGTAGATAAGAAGTAGAGACAAAATTAAACCATAATAAAGGAGACATAAAATATGAAGTATTAACAATGAGCAAAGATATAACCTCAAAATATGGACCATTCACTTGTAATAACAAATTAATTTCTATCCTCTTGGAAGCCTTCGTCGTCTTCCTTGTGCCAAGACTTCCCTTGTTGTGGTTTGTGGCCAGGAGGTTGTGGAGAATATTGATTTCTATCAACATAGTGCTTTGGTCTGCAGATTTGCTAGGTTTTGGCCTTCTCTTCCAGACCTTCATCGCTGGGTGAGTGATTCTTGGAAGCCTTTAGTTGCTCATGGCATTGAGCTTTTCCCTTGTGCTAAAGGCTTTTTCATTGCTTCTTTTACCTCTACTCTTGACCGTGATTTGGTTCTGGGAAAGCTGTGGACTTGGGGGGATCACTCTCTCATTATTAAGCCCTGGTCTTCTTCCTTCAACCCCTTTACTGAATCTCTCTCTATTCGTCCGATTTTGGTCCGCCTCCCCAATCTCCCTCTCCATTTCTGGGAGCCTTCTTGTTTCAAGGCCATTGGTAACTCCATTCGCAGCTTCTTGAAGGTTGATGATGCCATGTTCTCCATGGGTCATTCTACCTTTGCTCGCCTATTAATTGATGTCAACATATCTCTAGCCCTCCCTAGGGATATGGTTCTTATGGTTGGGGATAGGCCATGGACTCAACCGCTAGATTATGAGGGCCTCTCCTTTCACTGTCGAAGGTGCTTCTCAATGGGACACTTAGCTTCAGATTGTTCTCTCTCTCACCACAGAGGCATTGCTACTTGGTGGAAGGATGCTACTGAAGATCACTTGACAATTAATGCTTCAGACTCTGTCTCAGTTGAATCCTCTCGAGATGAGGTGCCCCTTGCTACTGATGAAGCCTTTGTTGATGTTATTGTTGTCATGGACTCTTCTGGCCCCTTGGCTCCTACATCTATTGCTCCTGCTCCACAACTTCGCTCCTCCTGGCAATTCTACTCTTGATGTTGTTCTTCAACAGTAATCTGATGTAGTTCTGCAACACTAGTTTGGCGGTGACTCTGCAGGGTCTTCCCTGCCTGATTTTTCTTTAAATGTTCCTAATGATAGTTTTTCCTGGACGATTGTTTGTTGTAGGCGGAAGGGAAAATCTACCCCCCTTTCCCAGCCCCCCCTTCGTCAATTTTTGGGTATTTCTCCCGACTCTTGAATTGGGTTGGGTTGTTGCAGGTTTGGCAGGTTTGTTTGGCTTGTCTAACTTTGTTTGTTTGGGGTTTGCACCCTTGCTTGGTCTGTTTAAAATTGAGAACCTTTTGGCTATGTAAAGGGTCAACGCCCTAGTTAACGTTGCTTTTTTAATCAAAAATAAATTAATGATTTAAGGCTTAATATCTTGTTAATTTAAATTGAAAGATCCTTGTGATGTGCACATTAAAAAATTTATTTAACAATTTATTCATCTATTTGTATGTACTAGTTGAATTTTATGTCAATACTATTTATATGGCATGAAGTTATAGAATGTATTCGCAGTAGTGTTACAACAACAAAAAACTCTGACTCAAACGCACCACTTTTTGACTCCTCGCGAATTTGCAACTAGTTGTGCCTTCTATGGATGTCTCAACAAACTCCCAGTTGCATTGTGCCCTAAAAATATCACACAACGCACTATTCATTAAATATTTCACCATTTTGCAAGTTTTGAGGGTTTCACAAATTGGCAGGAGATTGATTAAGGTTTCAAATGCACTTTAAATACGAATTAAATACAAAAAAGTGTTGAAAATTATGGTCAATGATTTTTAAAAAGGGGGCATTTTTGTGGGGAAAAAATTGTCTACGAAACATATTCACAAAAAATCAGATATAGTCAATTTTTTTTGGAAATTTCTGCTTCTTTGGTTAGGAGGTTTGCTTGTCTATCATGACTTCCACCCTCCATTTTATCCACAACTTAACACCATCCTTATGTCTGTTTTAATAAGAAGAGCGCAATTGTTTGTTCTTCTGAAAATATAGTCCAAGATTGAGGAAAAACCCTTTGTTAGTAGTTCAGAGACATTCAATTCATACCTCACAACCACCATGTAAGTCCAGCCAAGAAAGGAAGCTTTGTTCTGCTTTCGCCACCTACCTGGGCCTCCTCAACCTATCGAGCGACGACAAAGATTACAACAACCTAATTCAATGCAATATTGTGAGAAATGTAAAGAGGAGGCTTTCAAATGACTATATTAACTAGAATGCACTTTCAAAATAATACAATTCAAGTTCTTGAGAGATTTTTAAGGTTGTGGGTTAACAAACCCAAACCCATGGTGTGTGTTTTTATCTTTTTATGACGGAAAAATGTGTGTTTTTTGATTTGTATAGATCATGTTTCATTTGTGTGTTAAAAAATGTTTACATATAGAAAAAATGACTTTTGGCCACTTTTTTATCTTTAATTTGATGCACTCACCAAAGTTTGGATGTTTGTACTAGTTTTTGGTTATTACAAGCCTACTCGAGAACTCTAAAATCTTAAAGTTCTATTCAATATCGATAATCTAGAAACAAAACACCCTTGCAAATGCCTTTGCCTACAAAATATGCAAACATATTGAAATAGTTAGTTTTAAGTATGTTAACGTGGAGGTGTATGGCTCATGGCAAGCCTAGCAAAAGTCCATGTTATCAATCTTTTCAAAATTACACAATTGAACAAAAAGGTGAAGATTTCAAGTAGTTTGTAGTTAGTACACTACATGAAAACCCCAATACACTAAGAATTACTTGAATTTAAAGAATATTAAATTTTAGAGAATACAAACACCCTTTCAAATGTCTTCACCTATAAAACCATCAAGCAAATAGTTAAAACCTAGTGCAATGCAATAAGAAATGTCAACATGTTAACAAGTATGGAAAAAGAGGCATGTAATAATAGATTTAAGCTAATGCACAAGGGTTTAGCAAGTAGAGACAAAGTAGTAACTTAAACTAAAGTAACAGCATTGCAAATGCATTTAGTGTCATGAAAGTCAAGTTAAGGTGTTAGGAAAGTAGGAATTGCAAGCAAATATTCAACTAGAAAGTCTCCAAAATTGTTAGTTTGTAATTACTACAAGATTAATTGAAAACCATGCATTCTTAAGAATCATTTGTATGTCAAGAATCTAAACTTGTAGGAAACAATTAAATCCTTGCAAATGCCTTTCCTTGAAAAAATCTAGGAAATGTACATAATTAAACCTTAATTTAACTTCAATAAGAGTCTTTAGCAAGATGACATGGGAAAAATATGCACATGACAGATCATTTGAGCTAGTACATGAGGGTATTGCATACAAATATTCAACTTAAAAGTATTCAAAACTAAGTGGTTTCAATGTCAAAGATATACCCAATACTAATGGATAAATCATGAACCCCCACAAACGAAGTTATACTAATGTAAAAATACTTAACTAATCAACACATTACTTACATGGATGATGGTCCCCACATAAACAATCAACAATAGAAAAGAAGACTAAAAATCAATGAGACATCAATATCTTTCCAAAGATCGATCGAGCTCCAATTATAAAGATGAAAATGCTAAAACAAAACAAATGAAAAAAAATTGTGATATTTTCTCAGTATTGCTTGATATCATGCATCTTACTAATCTCTTATACTATAGAAACATTTACAATTTGAATAGAGTGCAAAATAATATTACACCCTTTTAAATCTTATTATATTATATGTAGAATACTTTTTATATAAACAAATGATGATGATGTGTGCAAGTCATATGTAATTTTTGCAAAAGATTAATTTTTTTACTTTTAAAAAAAAAATTCTTTTATACTTGATATCAATGTCTCCACAACCTCGAAATAATTCCATCAATTTTGTTGTTGCACATTATTTTGGGGAGAATTGTGTTCCACTGTAAAAAACCAAATATACATCAAATCTGATGGCATGGGCTTACGAACTTGCGGCGCCAGTATAGTCGGAACTTGGTACACGTCTTCTTCTTCCTTGACTTCTTGTCTGCTATGATTTTAGTCCTCACTCCACGAGAAGATCGCCATATGGACTGGGCGATTTTCAACAATGTCTTGTATAATACCGTATAAAATATCTTGTGGATGATCCAAATGTTGAGCTCACTAATATAAACATTATTCATCATCATCAGAAAAGGAGTGATGCATCATTCATGATAGATCATATTTGGAGAGTAATAAAAAAAAAATTAAAAATAGGTTTTGGTCATAAAATCAAACCATTGTAATGTATATGAGCTCATAAGCTTGTATATTGTAGCTTGAGTGTGTTTATGTATCATTAAAGGCTAAGGTCTCATACTATAGTCTTCTCAGACAAACTTTAGTATGTTTATGTGTGTTTGTGGATTTGGTTGCATGGTTGGACAATCTTTAAGTGGACCTACCAATCATGACTACATCACTTAATATTGTGCATCCTAGTTATCTCTTATCTGCTTTGTGGAAGTGATCACAAAATGTAGAAGAATTACATAGTAGCATTACCATGTTTCGATTCTTATGATATTTTCAGTGAAATGCCTTTTATGTTGCAACTGATTACTATAATGCTTATAACTCATATATGTAGTTCTATATTAACTCTATGCAGTCCACATCATTTTGAAGATTAATTTTTAATTAAAAAATTTAAGAATATTACCTTTTAGAAATCACATTTAAATTTTTATCATTGAAAAAGAAAAAGAAATTATCTAAATTGAAAAAATATTTTAATATTAAAATCCAAATCTATCACTTTTTAGAAACTAAAGCGATAAATAAAATCAATAATAACCTCCTAACTTGAATCTAAATTATCTTCTCACCATTTTTTAATTCATCTCAATATTTGTTTGTTATTTTTTCATAAATAAGTCTATTTACATGAACTGTCATCCATCCATACAAAAGTAAATCCAAAAACAATAAGCCTTTGAATCTTTTAACATGGATTTTCCTAATCAAAATTACATCCACACTACAATACCAAAGCTAAACCAACACAAAGAGAGACTCCTATTTCCTTTATTTTTTGGAATAAAAACTTGTAACTGCTTATACCGTGACATCAATAATATATATAGGAAGTTTCGTAACAAAAATGGATTTCATGTTTATGATTTTAAATTTTATAAATTAATATAATATTATAAAAGTGCTTTCAAAATATGAAATATTAAAGATAATTATATATAAATCATTATATCAAAAGGAGGAGGTTGATCATCTTGAGGAAGAGGATTAGTTCATGAAGAAGGCTTTCTTGAAGAGGATTTAATGTCACATATTCGTCTAACACATCATGTATAATCTAAGAAACATGCACCCTCTATTTTGGTGGGAGAGGGATAATCACTCTCAGGTTCATATTATTTTAGTTTGGAGATGCCCACCTTAAGGGTTCACGAGAAATCTTCCCACATGTAGGTGAACTCTAATCCCTCTCCTAAGGAAAGGAGAGGAAGTGGTTAAGCTATCAAATTGCATTGCTTTGAGTATAGTTTTTAATTCTAATAATGTCCTTGGTTTGCTTACATTCATCAATGCATGGTCTTGGACATTTAAATGTTATACGATACATATATATATATCGTATGAATCTAGTTGATCTATATATTTTAGGTTAGAGAACAAACAAATCAAACACGAGAAATAAAAATGAAAAGAAAAAATATACTATAACATTTTGAATAGAATCTAATAGCTTAAGAATTCTCATACCTTGCTACTCTCCTTTTTCTTTGGCCAAATTTTTTAATTGATTTAATGATTTAATGATTTTAAACAAACTAGAAAAACATCCAAGTAGAAATTTAGATGTTTATGATATCTTAATGATCTCCAAAGTTGCCGCAATGCTTCTCGATGCTTTTTAATATACTTTTTAATGGATAAGTGCTCTAGTTGGTAGATCTCTAAAATATGTTAGGGCTTGTTCTTTCATACAACATTCTAGCTCCATAACTTAAAATATTTTGTTTTTGAATTGGTGGAAAACAACAAATTCAAAGTGATTTGAGCCTATATTTAAATTAGATTTTGGAAGTTTGGGAGTCAAATTGGCCACGTAGTTGTCAACTAAGGTGGAAAACAACATATGTAAAAGTTAGGTCCAAACTATTGTGGGATAGGGACTCAAAATCTAATATAGTGTGGAGTGTATCCTAACTCTTGCGCATAACTACACAAATTGTTCATTAATTTATCATACTCAAAGCAAATTCAATCAAAGTGAGTCCAAAATAAATAGAGAATAAACCTAAGAATACTGTTTTCATCCTTACAATGTCATTTTATTTAAACTTAAAGATAACTCAGACAACATCTATGAAGAAAAACCTAATCTATTTATTTTTATATGTTTCCTTGGGATTAAAAGGGAAATGTTGTGTTTATGATAAAGGGGTTCTTAGGTTCACAATATAGACCTATTAATCTAAAAGAAACATATTAAAATAAATATATTATTATAAGTTAAAAATAGATTTCATTTGAAATATGTAATGTCATATAATTATATATTTATTAAATATAAATAATAATAAAATAATTTAGATATGATTGAATTATAAAAAAATATTGAACTAACTTTAAATTTTTTTTGTTGTCTATTTCAAACATTCTTCTTATTTATTTAACTTTTTGAAACCAATAATTTTACATGGATATATTTTTCATATATGAAATTTATGTTTTTCATTAAAATAACATCATAATTAATATTTGATAATATAAAAAGATATTTAGGGGTTCATCCTGTAGTGTGATGGTTAAGTGGTTGCATTGTTAATGGTGCACCTAAGGTTCAAATCCCCGCTTGGCTCACACAAGGTCCATGCTAGTGTGGGCTATCATATAAGGTGGACGCATAGAAGGAGGAGGTCATACACTTGCATGCAACATCAGAGAGATAAGGAGATGCCTACACGCATGAAATATTAGGATGGCAAAGGAGATATAAGTATGGAATTGTCAAACATCTCTAAAGATGAGGTTCCTAAAAAATGTGGCCTCACTGATTCATAGGTCTAGTCAAAAGCATTGTTCAACACCTTAAAAACAGTCCAGTACCGATAAAAAATATATATAAAAAGATATTTAATAAATTAAAAAGAGATACTAAATTATTTGACTCAAATATTTTCTTTATAAATAAGCATTATATTGAACAAATTTAGTATAATATGTAAGTAAAAAAAGTTCCTTTCCAAACAAAAAAGTATAAATTGAAATAAATCAAATTGTTATAAATAATAAAGTAGCTTTATAATCTATATAATAAATGATCTCATAGTAATTTTGTATGTGCAAGTGTTCATTTTTCAAGATTTATAATGTCATCACAACAAATCTATCTAAGGTCCAAGTATATTCATTAGTGATAGATCATACTCCGTGACACTTTGTCATTGAAATTTTTTGTTAAAACTTAAAACTTTTTATATGCTTTGTGCATGGTCCTATATCTGTACCCATGCATACCTATGGCTTTTGTCAAATTGTTGAAGGATGTTAGAAAGTTTTCCATTACAACTCGTCAATTCTAATTGTTTAAATTTTAAAATTTTCTAATATTTTATGAACATAACTAATTGGTAGAAGTAGCAATTATTTGTTTGAAAGAAAGAAGAAGTAATGTTAGAGTATGTATGGGGTTTACCCCACAGTGTGACGGTAAAGTCATGAGCCCCGGAATGGGGAGGTCAATGGTTCGAGTCTCTTGCAAACCTTCGCGCTAGTGGCGGACGATGAGTGACAGGTTGTACTCCCCACACGCGCTCATGGGCATTGTTGTCAAGCGCCACGACTTAGCCCAACTGTAGGCTAGCGGTGTGATTTGGAGGTCTTTGATGCAGAGTGATAAGGAGTTGAGGAAGAGCGATAAGGAGTTGTTGTGGAGTGATAAGGAGTTGGTTGTGGAGCGATGAGGAGTTGGTTAGGGAGATATAAGGTGTTTGGAGAGATAAGGAGGGAGGCATAAGGAGTCTTGTGGAGAGAGAAGGAGATATGGAGAGATAAGGAGCGAGAGATATAAGGAGTATTGTGGAGAGATAAGGAGAAGGGATATATAAGGAGTATTATGGTTATGAAGGACCGATATGCTGCATGAGACCCCACTGGTTCATAGCTCCAGTCAAAAGCGACTATATTGTAGGGGCGAGACCCCATATTTTCTTAAGTTAATGGAATGTTGTAGAGCAGCTGAAATTGTAATACTTGTTACCGATAAAAAAAAATGTTAGAGTATGTATATTATAGAGAGAGAAAATTTTGATATTTCTTACAAGATGAAAATACATAGCATGTTTAAGAGGTTTTGACGTAATTGTTTATAGATTCCAATAAAATATCATATCACATTCAATTAGAAAAAAATGGTGTACAAATTATGTTTTGAAAAAGATTTGTGAAAGTGAATGTAAATTTTATGAGCCTTTTTAAGTATTCTTGTCTAACTTTTTGGGAGAATATTGAATTATCTTGCATCAATAGGTAGTTCCCCTCTAATTGAGGACCATTACATTCTAGCATGGAGCTTCACAACTGGTAGTGGCAATGCTCTAGATATAGACATTTTCAATCTTCCTTCCTTTTAGGCCAACCTTAAACCACACACACTAAGCAACATATTAAGCGTAGAGAATGTCAGTCAACTCTGAGTGTTTAACACTTTTAATTCTAGAAGTCAAAGCTTAGTGTGTGTGATTTAAACAGTTTATTCCTTTTATGTCAAAATCCCCAAGTTCCACAATTCTACAAAGTTCATACCCATTATTATAATATGTTTAGTAGCTATCATCTCGAGACTCATTCTCAACAATCAACTATAACAAAGGAAACTTGAAATCAATAAGAAACCGATATATTCTCAAAAATCTACCAAACTCCAATTGTAAAGATGCTAAAACAAAACAAATAGAAAAAAAAACCTTAATGTGCTCTCTATATTACTTGGTATCATGCATCTTACTAGTCCCTTGTTTCATAAAGACTTTTATACTATGAATATATTGCAAAGTAATATTATCCTCTTTCTATATAAACAAGTGATGATGATGATAATGTGTGCAACTCATTAAAAAAATATTACATTTTTAAAAAATATTACTTTTTATACTTCCATCAATGTCCCCCACAACCTCAAAAATGGTTCCATCAATTTTGTCGTTGCGCTCCATGTAAAATTCAAATATAGACCAAATCCGATGTATGGGCTTAGGAACTTGCGGCGTCACTAGAGTTGGAACTCGCTCCACGTTTTCTTCTTTGACTTCTTATTCAATCTTTACATTTTTAGTCCTCCTCCACTACCTCACTCCACGACAAGATCGCCACATGGACTCAAAATTATCTTTCCCCTCTAAAAAGGATGCTCGTTTTTCTGGACTCTTCTCCCCATTACAACACAAACCGCCCACTCAAAAGAAACACTACTCAGAGAGATCTAATTCAATAGCGAAGATGCAGATTCTGATTCTCTGCCTCTCAATCATTCTAACGGCAGCTCAGGGTGTTCACCAGAACACAACTTTCGTCTTCAACCACTTCAACACCACAACCACAATCAAATATGTTGCGGCTGCCTCCATACAATCCAACGCAATCCGCCTCACAAATCACTCCGAGCGCGTCATTGGCCGTGCCTATTTGGACAAGGCCGTCCCCATGAAAAGAAATGGCTCTGTAATCTCATTCAGCACAAGTTTCATATTCGCCATCGTCCCACATGCCCGCTCGGGCGGGGCCGACGGGCTCTGCTTCGTCATGACGCCCACCACCGCTCTCAAAGGCGCTTTCGCCACGCAGTACCTGGGCCTCCTCAACATATCCAGCGATGGTAAAGACTACAACCATCTTTTCGCTGTAGAATTCGACACAAGTCAGAGCATTGGCGTAGATAATAAGGACGGCAACCATGTGGGAATCGATCTCAACGGCGTCAAATCGTTGTTGGCTGAACCTGCTGGTTATTGGGAAGGGAACAGTTTGACGCCCATTAATCTGAAGAGCGGGCATAATATAAGGGCCTGGATCGACTATGACGGCGCTTCTAAACAGCTGGACATAAGTATTGCAGCAATTGGAGAGGCGAAGCCGCAGAAAGCCCTGGTGTCGAAGAAAGATTTGGATTTGGACGGTATTATAGAAGAGTACATGTACGTTGGGTTTTCTGCGTCTACAGGTAACGTCTTTTCCCTTGTACACTACCTAAGGTTCTTGATTTTTCATCCCTCTTTCTATAAAGATTACAATTGCACATCTAATAAAAGCTCAAAAATCTATTTTATTGCATGTCTATTACTCAGACGGAATACGTAGAGATAATGGTTGCTGTATCACAAGGAAAACAAATCTTGGCATAATAAATTGAGAATATAAAAATGTGTCCTCTTCGTTTTCAATAAATCTTTTTGTGATGTCTTCCAGGTTTTAATGATCTTAGATGTTAATGCAATCTTAGGTCTGGTATGTTTTGAAGATCTGAGATGTTAATGCAGTGTTCTTACATGTTTGGATATGTTTTTATGAATACATCAACATTTGTCTAGTCACATCTTAGCAGCATAAATTGAAATGATAAGTTTAGCCCGTACCCCACAACCACTATTCACATTCCAGTCAAAAAAGAGTGCTAACTTTTTCCTGTTCCCTCACCACCTAAGAATTAAAAAACTCCCAAAAGGCACTGCTGAGAAAAACGAGTTCAATGTTCTGGTGTCGAAGAAAGATTTGGATTTGGATTTTTCATCTTTCTTTCTGTAAAGATTGTAGTTGCGCGTCAAATTTTATTTTATTAGAAGTTCAAAGTCTAATCTCCCAATTACTTTTTCTTGGAATTACATCCACGCTACGATACCAAACCTAAACCAGCACAAAGGGGGACTCCTCTTTCCTTTCTTTTTGAATAAAAATTTGAAACAGTTTATAATGTCACATCAATAAAAATGTATAAAGTATATATATATAGATAGATGAAGGTTTTGTATAAACTATATAAAGTATATATATGAAGGTTCTATATACATTATATATATATATATATATATATATATATATATATATGAAAGTTTTATATAAACTATCTATACGAATATTTGAAAAAAAAAATTGTATTATTATGATCTTAAAGTTTTAAAAATTAATATAATATTATAGAAGTGTTTTTAAACATGAGATATTAAAAATAATTATATATTTATGTTATTATATGAGGTTCATTATCTCTAGAAGGAATATTACTTCATGAAGAAGGCTTTCTTGAAAAGGATTTAATGTCATCTATTTGTCTAACACATCATCCATAACCTAAAGAATATGCTCCCTCTATTTTAGTGGGAGAGGAACAATCACTCTCATGTTCATGCTATTATAGCTTGGACACACACCTTAAGGGCCCACGAGAAATCTTCCCACATGTAATTAAGCTCTAATCCCTCTCTTAAAAAGGGGAGAAGAAGTGGATGTAGCTATCAAACTGCATTT
>NW_026730231.1:0-19275 GCF_030272615.1 Cryptomeria japonica
TCAGAAATTCTATTCACAATGAATATTGATACTCAGGAAGTGAACATTGTTGTGGATAAGGATAGCGCAGAGGTGAAGAATGATATTACTGGAAACATTGCTGAGCAACCGGCATAAAATATTGAGGTTGGAATACAAATAGAGAAAGCAGAGAAAACAGAGCATTCAATGGAACCTTTGGACAGTAATGAATACTGGAAGTATTGATGCTAGCACTGAAAAACCCACAGAGACAATGACAAAGATACCAACAGCAGATAACACAGAGTAACCGACAGATATATAGGTACATATTGAGACAGTACCACCGGTAATCACTGAGAAACCCAAACCATTGCTAGTAGAAATGCAAACTCAGACTGATCCACCAGAGGTTGATACAAGCAAATTGGTTACTAATACTGCAAGCACTGAGATAGTAAAAGCAGTTGGTCAGACATCAGGTACTTCACTAAGTGAATTCAAACCTACAAATGTAACAGAAGTACTTCTGGACTCAATTAAGAAGATAACTGATTGTAATGCATTGGCCTACAAGGCAATTGATGATACTATACCTATTCTTAAGATGATTGCACAAATACAATTTAGATCATGTAAAGGATTCTTTAAGTCGGTTAGACACATTGTCTAAATTCATTGCTGGAAATGTAATAATAGTTGATCAAATAAATGAGGAAACATTCAAAGAGAAGATAGAAAAAGAAAAAGAAAAATTCTTTGAGGAAACAATAAAGAAGTGCATGGAACACATTAACACACTTTTAGCGACACTTAATACAACAATTTTGGAGTATAAGGAATTGTACATAGAAACATGCAAGCCACATCTGTTGACCCAGGACATTGAAAAAGAAATAAGCAGAGCACAAAAGGAAATTGATGATACAGTTGATAACATCATTGGTTCATCTGAACCTATATTAGTTATTGAGCAAGAGATAGCAGGATTTGAGGAAAAGTTGGAGAAATTTGAGAAGGAAAAAGTAAAGATCAAGGCAAATGCTAGAGAGCTGAAGTATAAATTTAGTCCTAAACTGGATACTCTTATCTCTCTGAGAAATGAGATCTCTAAAGCATTAATTCAAGGAGAAAGATCACCGAAGGAACATATGCATCATCTCACCGGTACGATCCAACGAACCGAGGCAACCATGAATGATAGCAACAGATTCATGCAGAGTTTAAACTTGGTTTTGGCTGATATATTTCAGATTGTAACCAACCGGTTACAAACCTTAAGGTGAAATTTTGCACTCGTTTGACAATTTTTGACAACCTTTGTCATTGATGTCAAAGGGGGAGTATTGGACAGAGAAAAATGGCTAATTAGAGGAGATCATCTGCTCAGGGGGAGCACACATTTTTGGTAAATTTTTTACTTCACCTTTTTGAACAGTTTTTTTATTTTTTTCATGAGTGTTGCCATCAATGCCAAAGGAGGAGATTGTTGGCATTATACACTCTAATGAGAATTGAAGGTGTTGTCATTGATGGTAACCTTGTGGAAACCTTCAGGCAACCTTGATGGCATTCAGATGGTAAACCACTGGCAGGCACCGACACTGACAGTGGCAACAATGCATACCGACACTCTAGCGAACAGGAATAAACTTTTGTTTATTATATTTAATTGTAAATATCTTTTTGTAAAGCCGACATGGCATATTGTAATAGACTCATATATGTATGAGATCTTGTAAATCATTTTGATGTAGAGAAAAAAGGAATAGGAGATGAGATATGAATGAGTGAATAATAAGGACAGATTTTGTATAAGGTTTATGGTTATAGTATGAACTTAAACCAGTACTGAACCTGGCATAGTTGATGCTGATTTGAAGCAGTACATTGTATTGGATTTTCATAATCCATTTTGTAAGTCAGTGAGACTTCTATTTTGTAGATTGAGCAGTGAGCTCTAGGCAGTTGGCCTTCCTGCATGTGCAGGCCCCTTATTGTAAGTAATATTTTTTCATTGCCCAGTGAGTGAATATTGTGGGTCACAAATCCCACCGAGGTTTTTCCCACACCGGGTTTCCTCATTAAACATCTTGTGTTATGGTGTGTTTTCTATGTTGTCTTTATTGTTCTTGTTTACTGCATTAATTCTTATTTACCGGTACACTGTTTTGGAATGCAAAATACTTAAAAGGTTAAATATTCTGTCAACCGGTTAGATATTGATTCACCCCCCCTCTTAGTATCTTTGGGACTATCATTAATCCTAACACATGTTTCAATATTTGAAGCCATGTGTGTGCATTGAAAGGCATTCATTTGTATTCATTTAAATCCTCTTACATTCAACAATCATCTCTCATCTTAGAAATATTTAAGGATTAATCAACATCATAACACTTTAGTTTGGTAAACTGAAACAAATATGCATATTCATTTTAGGCCATTGCTTGTTTGCTAATCCTAATATACACTTTTCTAGGGTTTGACCTAGGAGAACATTTCCCATTGTTACATATCGACAATCCTCTAAAGTTATTTCTAAATACCAACAATCTTCAAAGTAAGAAAATGATGAAGTAAACAAAGACAAATTTATTGAATAAAAAAGCTAGAATATAGAATTACAAAGATTATATCCATATAATAAAAGGATGAATTTATGAACGTACAAAATATTTGAGGCATGTAGTTGACCCTAGGGTAAGCATAATTATTTCATAGAATTCAATGACATCATTTCCTAGTCTTGTGAAAGTCAAGGCAATGAATTCTTTTTACATTTACTTTCATAATTTTCCACACCCAAAACTATGATTCAACTAATCTAGGTTAGTTTATTCTTATATATGTGAATGTTGTTTGATTTGCGTGGAGTAGAGAGATGAGGAAGCAAGTCCCATGAAATGCGTGGGAAAGAAGATAATATTGTGGTGTGGTGTCCCCCTTGCTAACAACATCCACAATCAAGATGCTTCCCTTTCCTTACCCCCACTATAATTATTCTTTGCTTTACAATTATTATATTCTTAATTCTTGCTAAATGCATATTTCCTCTCCTTATTACTAATATTATATAGGCAGCTTCAAAAATGTAATCATTATATTGCTGGATTTCCGTTTAGTTTATTCACATTTGTAGAGAGAATCCATTTTAAAGTTTTTCTTAACCTTAAAAGTAGGGCTTTCTAACGACTTATGCCACATGAAGGTAAAGTGCTACAAATTGTTGTTCCTTCCTTCACTTTTTTAATGTTGTGAAAGTAAGTGGAACCTTAAAAGTCTTTACACCTAAATATTGAGATCTATGATTGTGTTATGGAAAGTAGCATAAACGAATTATCTAATATATACAACTTAACTAAATTAGTTAGATGTGGTAGTAAATTATGATGGATGTATTGTGTTTATTTGGAGTTATGATAAATATAATTGTTTGATATGGCACATAATTCAATTATTGGTTATAGAAAAGTTAGTAGTTTTGATATGTTTATTATTTAAAATTTTATATGGTCTTATAATAACTATTATTCATTTTCATGTCTATAGGCTAATTTTACATTATGTGTATCCAATCTATAATCTACAGATCTAATTTAGTGTACTATGTAATCTTATTATTAGATTCATTAAAATCTTTGTTCTCTACATGTGGTTAAGGATTGCTAGTATTTACAAATGCATGAAGTTGTTAGATCACAAGGGTCAAGTTCTCTTAGGTTGACCTCTTCATCGGATTGACTTTATGGTTGTGGGAATGGTCAAAGACAACAATCTTCAATCCTATAGACATTCTACAATGGTTTGATGCAAATTTATGTTCCTTAAGTGCTCAAAACTAAAATATTCTTGACATGATGCTTCTTGTGATGCACGAAATGGTGCGAAATTCTCCCGAAGCTTTTGGTTGGCTAGATAAGCATTCTGGTAAAGTTACATCACAAGATCATAGCTAGTTCTGAAGATATTAAATTTTCCATTTTGGAGAGGGCCAATGAAAGGCTTAAATTTGATTTTGAGGACTTTAGAGGCCCCAAAACGCCCTAAAAAAGTGGATGTAATCGGCGTAGCGGTTTATGAGGCAATAGAGAACTTTGCAAGATTTTTGGAGCTTCAAATGGTTCGTCAATCAGACACACAGTTCACAAGTTATGGCCTCCAGAAGTTTGTACTCTTGAAATAAGAAATATAAAATACATCGAATACATAAATGAGCTGTAAAAGGGAGGGACACGTGTTGATGTGTGTTTTAACACGTCTTAGGGCATCTAGAAGGGAGATAAGGTCGGCTACACCTTATTGGGTGGTTTTAGCCCATGGTTTTGTAATATCGTTTGACGATTTCTTGTATTGTATCTCTTGTGCGTGAGATAGAGGTTGTGTGTAAGAGTCTTATGGCTATTGAGTTACCTCTGAATTTTTGATTAGTGGTAGTCCTATGAAGAGCTTGCTTTGCAAGTATATTCTAATATATTTTGATTCCTGAATAATATATTGGGCGGCTTTTGGAGTGTGGTGTTTTTCTCCCGAAAGGGTTTTCCCCACATAAATCACTGTGTTATGGTTTGAATGCTATTATATCTATTTCTATTTTCTGTAACTGTTGTGATGATCTATAAAAGTTTTTGCATTACCCTCCTCTCAAGGTTAGTGTAGGAAGTTGTTCCGCTACTTAACTTCCTTACAAGAACTAAAGTTTTTGTAAGGTTGAGATTTATGTCATCTTATGGTTAATATACAACCTATTAAGCATTCAACCTATAACTTTATTTCAATCATACTACTCACCAATTAATAAAAACATGCATACTGATTAGGTAATTTAGGTGATATTAAGTTCCCTAACCCTTAATTATACACTTCAATTTAATGTGTGTAGAACAATTAAGTTTGCACATTATATTGAATGTTTTAATGTACTATGAATGTAACGTGCACAAAAAATGGTAAAACAAATTCTTATAAAAACAAAAGCTTTAGTTTTTGCAAGGTTAAGAATGTGTCATCTAGTGGTTAGAATGCAACCTATTAAACATTCAACATACAATTTTATTTTAATCATACCACTCACCAATTAGAAGAAATGTGCATACCTAATTGCTAGCTAATCTAGGCAATGTTAAGTTCCCAAACCCTTAATTATGCATTGCCTTTAATGTGCATGTAGAACAATTAAATTTGCACATGTCATATTGAATGTTTAATCTACTATGATTGTATCCTTAAACTAAGTTTACATGCCCTTAATGCTTATTTGTTTTATATTCATTCAAGTTACTCCAAACATTTGGTTGAACATAAAACATATAATTGTTGCTACCAGTCTCTCTTTGTTGTAATTAATTGATAGCTTGCAAAAATAAGATAAAGCATTGTTTACAAGTTTATTTACAATAATCAATCTACAATAAATTATCCTATTTAATAGCTTAACTAGAACTTAGTAGAAATCAAATAACTTTTAGCTATATAATTGAAATTATACATTAAGTTGAGATAAGAATATATTTATTCTCAACTGCCAAATTATTACTTTATCTAATCTCTCATTTGATTAATATCCTAGCATTGTACCTTAAGAGATGAAAGACTTTAATACAATTAACATTGAATAAAATCACAACTTATAGTTAGTCACATATACTAAACCTTGAAGTAGAAAACCTAACAAAATAACAAAATCTGTTGAATTTAATTTGTAAGATGATAGGACCATTTTGATGTTTTTGAACATAGAAATACCATATTAGAACCATAGATTGTCATTTATACCTTTGTCACATCCTGGATTTAATTAATCTAGCTTAATCAATAGACTAATGCACTGATTGTTTAAATGCAAAATATTAGGTAGTGTAATGGATGGAAATAGGGTTCATTACCTTATACATGCAAACTAGAAACAAGACCTATTTCACGATGATTACATTGGAAAAAGAATTAACTCAATAGATTCAACCTCAATTTTATTAGGAAGAGAAATAAATGTAGATTAAATTTCACTCCTTTTGATTGGGTTGAAAATGAGATATTGAAAGGATATGAATTGGATGTGAGAATTAGGGTTAGAAGGTTCAAAGTTGACAATGGACAACATAAACAGATAAATACAGGATTGATAATCATAGAACTAATCCAAATGTGGAAACAGGATCCAGAGATGAACCTGTATCGGAAGCCTAGACACTGGCGTATAGGATATAGCTAACTTCGTCCAAGAAAAACACCCTTGTCATATTGGTGAATTTATGTACACTGATTTGGATCCGAGCCTCTTAGATACTACATTGAGACCTTATCAAATTTCAGTGTGAACCTAGTCTAGGAGGACAATGGCACCCTAGGCGCCCTTGTCCAGGACAATGGCACCCAAAATGCCCTTGTCTTGGTGTTTTTAGATTAGATTTTGAGGTATGGTCTGTCTCTAAATTTTGAGTTCTTTTCAATCTTTCGTCTCTACTGGGGACGTGTAGCTAAACTAGAATCTACATATAAGAGGAGATGTTGGGCTGATAGGGGTTTGCCTAGGTCAAACCTCGGGTATGGAATTAATCTTATAATTCAATTGAAATTGAAATTATTGAATGGAAATGCTTGATTGAAATGAATTGATTATACCTTCAATTAGTGATGCAATACCCTTAAGATAATTCATCCATGTATTGATGCAATAAGATGATAAATCATCATAAAATCCATCATGAAATCATAAATGAAAAATAATTGAAGATTTCTTGATGTAACTTGTTGCTCTTTATACTCAAATCTACTCTTGAAGTGTTGATCTTGAATTGGAAATGATGAAATGAATTAGGAGGGATGACTTATATAGGGATTTCAAAGTAAAATCACCTTTTGGTCGACTTAGAATAATCATATTTTCACACTGGGGATAGTTTTGGAAATGGTAAGACCAACATATTATCCTCCCAAAATTTTAGCCAAAAAACGTCGGACAATGCTGCTCCAAGCACCTATGTCCCGACAAAACAAGCCCAAATTTTTAAGGATGCGATACAATAGGGCCCTAATACCAGAAATGTAATTTATATGAAAAGTTATAATATTTAGATGTAGGAAAAGGTCCATTGAACTTTGAAATGACATAGGACCCATATAAGCATGAAATGAAATAAAATAAAGGGCGCACTTAAAATAAGGGCCCTTGAAATAATAAAGTGTTGATGTAATAAAGTGAAATATGAGCCATAATATTAAATTAAATATCAATTTAATATAATAAAGATCCAATAATGTAAAGAGGAATGAGAAATACTAAAATGAGTGCTAGGAGAGTGTGAAATTGGAGACCCTAATTAAAGGTGTATTATTTATGACACTACATGTAGATAATTAAATTACATTAAAAACCATTCAATTGTCAAAAAGAATGATTATGCTAACATCTAACTATGAAAGTGTGACAAGAATCATTGACACTCTCTCACATTGGAGAGACAATATCATTGAGGAAAAAAGATTATCTATTTGAGGTAAGTTGTTGAGATGGAATCACACACAGACACTTAGACTCATGTAGCTAGGCTGCATATACGTGTGAATAAGAAATTAGTGTACATAATGAAATCTATGCTAGCTAAGTAATCAAAGATCTCTAGTTAATGTGGTTTATGAACCTAACTTAGCACAAGAGTGTGCTACTTGTGAGATACATAACTTTATTCAAATATTCCACCAAAATGAACCCCAAACCAAATAAGAATTGACATAAGAATGCAAATCTCTCCATTATAATTATATGTATATTTTCTAAAGAGGATTAAATTTTTATCATACATCTTGTATGAAATTGTATATATGCACTCTAGGTTCTATGGAATGCACCTTACGCTTTAAGAAATGGGTTTTCATCTTATATGAATTTACATATAGATATACATGTTTATGTACACACATATAGACATGTATATATCAATATTTTTGGTAATATCATATTTTAATAAAAAATATTATTATTAATCATCATTATACCTCCTCATTGGCAAGCTAGTACTCTCGTTTTATTTTTAAAAGACACAAAAACTATTTTAAAAGAAATGAATTAAAAGACAAAAAAAAAAAAAAAATATATTAAACTCAAATTAATTATCAGAAATTGACCTTTATTTCATAAACAATGGTAACATAAGTTACTGAATTATTAGTATTTTAATTTTCATTCTTAGTGAAAATCAAATATCTTTTTTGAATATATTTGGGGCAGGGTCCTTTAGGTGGGAAATCTATATCTCCCAAATGATTCCTAATTTTGGTGACTATTCCCACACTTTTTGAAATTATATTCTATTGCTTAAACATGGAGAAACATAATGATCTAGTAGATTTTATTCCTTAATTGCAATTTGTAATGATTTAAGTAGCATAGAATTTTGTTATTATAATTTATATTCCTTTCTATTCTCAAACCAAGGATGGATTTAAAGCATGTAGTGTCTAAATGTGAAATAAAAATAATAAATGAATTTTTTTTATAGGAATAAGAAAGAATGTAAAATTAGCTAAAAATTTGTACAAAAATGTGAGAATCGCTACTAAAATAGTTAGGATTTGATCTTTGTTCTATGGAGAAGGCTTAGAGTTAGGAATTTTAAATGTCGTTGGAAGATTTTTAGTCTACAGATTAAAGTCGATCTCATTTAAAATAGTTCACATTTGTTTGTGGGAGAGATGAGGTTTATGCAATTGATATTCTATATGTTGAGCATATGCCTCATCTTCTTTCCTCTTTCAAATAGAAAAAATGATTTTTTTATGGGATCCATATCTTTAAAAGTGATATTACATACAAGATATATCACACTTAGAAATAATAATTTATTAATGTCAATCTTCAATAATATGTTCTTTTGAAACCTCTCACGCCTAGGTCTTGCTTTCATCTAATAAAGAGATACAATGAAATAAATCAAACTCTTGCAAGAATTACAACCTTGATCATGAAGATGCATAACATCCTTATAATGTTCCCTAATATTTCAATATTTCTTCATGATTGATTTTGACCAAGAATAGTTATCCATGCATTTTTAATAGTAGGCTTACAGTCATTCCATAGGAGTAATAATGCTTCTTTTCCTTAAGAAGATAACTTAAATGAAAATAAAAATTAAAGCTAATTTTGAAAGTTTAAACTTATTTGGAGTCATTACCACATTCAAGTCATGCTGATGTGATTTGGATTTGGTTGATAAATTGATAAGTATGATACTTAAGTCAAACATTTGGGAATTGGAAAGCTTGTTCAGTTTATTTATCAATTTTATAATTTGCATTTAGTACCAACACTTGCATACACATTATTTCTACCTTTCTCTAATAGTATCATGACATGAAAAGGAATTTTTGTTAAGCGTAGCCTTCTATTTGTTTAGAACCTACCTTGTTACTTTAGCCTAGAAAAACTAATATTTTTGTTAAAGGAGTGAATGTGATAGTAATCTATTATTGTGTTATCTATAGTTGAATTTCTGGGATAAACCTTAAAATGTGTGTATTTATAACAATGTTTAATACTGTCATTTTCACCCAACTACTCTTATATGGTTAGGATTCTAGCAAAATACTTTTGAGGGTTTTATTCTTTGTTCTTTTCCCTTTCAGATCAAATTGAAGTTTTGAATTTTCTTAAGGGGTGTAAAAGTTATGAGTATTTGAATTTTGTCCTCTTTCGTTACAATCAGCAAATTAGAGATTGATAAGTGACTATATAATAAAGATATATTATTTCAATGGGTATTGTCATTATGTATGAATTTTATTTTCGTGGACTATATTATTGAAACTAATATTAGATTTTTCTTCTAGATATTGTTTTATCCATCTTGATCATAGTGAGGTGATCGAGACATTCTATGTTATAAACATTGATTATCATTGATTTACAACTTCATAAATGCATAACTTGGATTGATTCACAATCCCTTCCATAATATGTAATTAATTTACATGTACATTAGATACATGATGCATGAGCATATAGGTATACGAGCTTATCAAATATTCATGTAGTGACTTAGACATGCATGTTGGCCACATAGAGCTAGATCTTTTGTGATGGGTCAAGCTTTCTCTAGTAGAGAAGCATAGGAAAGCTAATGCTTTGTGGTGGGTGGATCTCTCTCTCTCTCTCTCTCTCTCTCTCTCTCTCTCTCTCTCTCTCTCTCTCTCTCTCTCTCACATGCTTGTAATGCAAGTGTTAATGTATTTATCTATCTTATTATTTACTAATTGAAAAGAGTAGACGACTCTTAATTTTTTGCATATATTGTCAATTATAGTTCTAAATTTATTATGGAAGGGCATTACTACTAATATTAGAGGGTTTCATGTGTTGTCAATTTAATATCAAGGTGTGTGTACACCTACATCTATACATAAAATGATTTGAGTTTTATAGTTAGAAAATGTATGATAATTGAACTTACATTAATTGTGATGGCTGCCTAGTCCTCATATATTAAGAATGAGAAGGAAAATTTAAAAACAAAATTAACTCCTAGATTAGTAACCATTATCATTACTTAAATCATTATTTTCATATTTTAATAGGTGGTTAGTAAGTATAGTGTTACACCTTCTATCACACGTCTTAGGTGAATCACAATATAATCATCACATATTCTTGTAAGTTCAACTATCAAGTTACTATAATTTACACAAAATTTAAAAACTACAACTTATCATTAGTTTCTCCAAATTGAATCATCATTTGTTTGGTAATATTTTTCTATTCTCAGTTTAAAATATATCACCTTATAGAGATATTGTAAACACTATACATTAAAAATTCTATAATATTTAATAGCTATTAGAATTTTATAAGTAAATATACTAAAAAATTTAATTAATTAATTTATTTGTATTTAACAAAGGAATTCAAATTTGGTGGGACCCATCAAGCGATCCCAAAATGCACCACAATAACCTCAATTTGTATGAGATTCTCTCCACCCAAGTAGGAGAAAATCCAAGAGAATTAAACCTACAACCATAATTTTGTTTTTTTTAATAGATTGATAATCTAATCTACCCTTGAGGGATACTCTAAAATATAATTGTAATTACATAACAAGTATAATGAAATACTTCCATTTGAAATAATATTTTTTTTGAAAAATCATATGGAATTTCCAATGAAGGATTGGCTTTGCAACTTTGGAGACGATACATGCTAGGGTTTACCCCAACATAGGGGTCCTCCTCGAGGGTATGGAGGAGGTCGTATGACCTCCTCCACCAAGATAAGTAGTCTTACTTTTTTTTTTTTCATATTTTCTCTCTTCATTAATTCTCATTCGCCTTGGTTGGCTCTTCCAATTGGTGAGGTAGGGTGTGATTAATGCGCCCATATGGATGAGGCTCCTAGCAATGGGGATGTTAATTTGACTCCTCGTGTTAATAATAAAGAAGATGCCCTTGCAAATGACATCAAATCCTTCAAATCAAATTTGATTGGAAACCCATTTTTCATGCCTGGATCTACAAAATCAACACAAATTTGGTCTCTCTTTTTGTATGTAATGGCGAGCCAAGAGGAGGATCAAGTAAGCAAACTACCCTTCCTTTATCTAGCCTTGTTATTTCTCCTAATTTTGAAAATGATAGATGCTCTAAATAATGAGAAGTCATGTTTGAAAAGTGTTTCTATGTTTCTCACAGTCGTGGATATCACTAAGTGCCCGACCCACAAATTCTTAGATGAATGGTAAAATATTTGTATTAAGAGATTAGGATTTCATTTTTCATTTTTCAAAATGATCCAAAAAGGGCTTTTTTTTTCAATGACCCTAAATCCCAGGCGACAGTGGTTGAAAAATATTTTTGGTCCATTGGAAACTGTACAATTAGAGCTCTCAAGTGGTCACTCGAGACTGTTTCTAATGAGATATTGTATTTATCTTTCCCTAAATGGATTGTGGTTAAAAACCTCCCCCCTCTATTATGGAATTTCATACCCCAATTGTTGGAATCCATTGGCAAGGTTCTTAGGGTGGATAACATCCAATCTTTGGTTCCTCATATGCATGCTAGAGCATTAATCTTTGTTAATCTAGGGAAAGATCTCCCCAAGTTATTAAAAATCAAGGTCGATGATGACCCCTTGGTCTATGTTATTGAATCCCTTGGTGGGATTAATGTTTGTTTTCTCTGAAGACAAGAGGGCCATATTCAGAGGAATTGTCTAATTTTATCAAACTGGAAACCTCCTGATAAACCTAAAGTGTCCCCTAAGGGGGGTCCCTCGAGACAAGCAATTAGTGATACTATTCTATCTTTTTAGACTCCACCCAGGGGTTCTGCAAATTATACTCAAGTGCCTCTATTGGAAAGCCTCAATTATTTGAAGGAGGTGGTGAGGGCTAATGTCAACGCTTTGCCCATTTTTTATGAATCCCTTAAAATTAGGGAATTCAATGCAGACCCATTTCCTCATTCGACCATCCATGTCACTTTATCTCAAATAAGAGATAGTAAGAATGATTCACATGACCAATTTATCCAACCTAGGTCTCACAAGTCTAGGCACAAGAATTCTCAACAACTTTCTCTTAAAAATCTTAAGAAGAATAGGGATTGTTCGATGAAAATCACTTAATCTTGTATAGAGCCCCCTCTCGCTAATCCCATTTCGGTTCTAATGGATGATGATTCATAATCCTCATCACCAATGATTAGTGTGAATGAAAGAAATGATAAGTGCACAAAGTAGTGGTACCAAAAAGGTGCCACTTTTTACCTTTTCATAAAAGCGTGTCATTGGCATGAAAAGGTCGTCCAAACCTTTGGGTTGGATGCCCAAGGAAAATACCAACCCAAACCAACCCAAAGGGTTGGTATTTTCCCATGCAAAACATTTGGCGAGCGCCAAATATGGTGCTCGCCGAACTCAAATTTTTGAATTTTCACATTTGGCGCTCGCCAAATGTGAAAAGTCATTTTTTTCATTTGGCGCTCGCCAAATGTGAAAAGTCATTTTTTTCATTTGGCGAGCACCAAATTTGAAAAGTCATTTTTTTCATTTGAAGGCTTTGTGAGTGTGCATATTTCCCATTTTGGGCACAAGTTATACCCATCCTGGAAGGAGAATATATACATGAAATATAACATTTAAATATGAGAAAGAAGATTCTTATACTTTAAGTTATATTTCATGTATATATTGGCAAGAGGTTTGAGAGTGGTTTCAACACTATAGGAGTTATAATGTAGATTCTAGTTTTTAGAGGATCATATAAAATTTTAGACAACCAAATTTCAGTAACCAGCATATCAAATTTTAGTAATCAGCGTGCTCCTATTAGAATTCTTTAGCTATGTAGATCTGACTCTCTTTATCTTCCCCAAACTCTAGACCTATCTCTATCCCTCTCTATATCTCTCACTTCCCTCTCCCCTCTTTAGGTATATCCCACCCTCTCTATCTTTTGTTCCTTCCTTAACTCCATATCTATCCTTGACTCCCTCCCTCTCTCTTCTTCTTTCTCATTCTCTTATTATTTCTCTCCCCTCCCTCTCCATTCTCTTGGTCACTACCTATCCCTTCTATCCTATCTCTCCCCATATCTAGGGCTTTCCCTCCGTTCCTATTCACCTCATTACCTCTCCCTCCCTATATTTTTATCCACCTCTCACCCTCCCTCTAGGTTTCTCACATATCTAATTGTCCACCCTCTATTTCTCTTCCTCCATCTCCATCTTTATCTCCCTCTCCCTTACCCCTATCCATTTATGAAATCTCCCCCTCTATTATCTCTCTAAACCTATCTACTTCATCAGTACTTAGGTATTTGAATTCCTCCATGTCTACCTCTCCATCTATCCCCTCTTACTCATCTTTTTACTCTTCTATCTATTCCCTCTCTCCATTGTCTAGGTCATCACCTCTCCCTCCTACCATCTCTCCCTCTCAAATTTATAGGTTTATCTCTCATTCCCTCTCCACATATATACCTATCCTTCAATATCTCATTAGGAACCCATCTCTATGACCCCCCCTCTCTCTCACACTCTACATGTATCATCTCTCTATTTATCCCCTCTCTATTTCTCTTCCTTCCTCTCCATCTATCACCCCTTACCCATCTCCCTTTATAAACTTTCTCCTTCATTTATCTCTCCTATAACCTCTTTATCTTCCATAAACTCTAGACCTATTACTCTCCCTTTCTCTCTATTTCTTCTCTCCCTCCCCCCTCTCTAGGTCTCTCTTATACTCTCTCCCTCTCTCTCTCTCACCTTCCCTCCTTATCTCCATATCTATCCTTCCCTCCCTCCATCTCTCTTCTCCTCCTATTGTTTCTCTCCACTGTCTCTTTGTTCTCTTGATCACTACCTATCCCTCCCAACCTCTATCTCCATACCTATTTTTCTCTCTTATTTTCTTCTCTCTCTCACCTATCTACCCCATCCCTCTTTAGGTCTCTCAGTCACCCCTACCCAACTTTCCATCTCTTTTTATCTCCCTCTTTCTCTTTATTCTTCCCACTCTCCTCTTCTCTCTCCCTCCCCTCTCCAGGGCATCACCTCTTTCTCCCTGATATAGTATTTATATAATGGGTTATAGGATATAAGATTTACAGTATAAGATACAAGATTGATGGTACATAGTTTAGGGAACATAGGGGGTAGTGGTCATAATTATTCCTCCCTCTATCTGTACATCTTCCTCTCTCTTCTCTCTCTCCTCTCCCTAAGTCTCTCCCTCCTTCTCTGTCTCTCCCTTCCTTACCCTCATATATATCTTCCTCCCCAACTCTCTCATATATCTTCCTTACTCTCTTAATCTCTCTCTCCATTCTCACAACCCCTAACAACCCCTTAGGGGGTTATATGACACCATATGACCCTTTAACACACTATGCGACCTATAACGACACCATATGGTGTCCTAAGGGGTCATATGGTGTCCTAATGGGTCATATAACACCATATGACCCCTTAGCACACCATAAAACCCATAATGACACCATATGGTGTCCTAAGGGTCAAAGGACATCATATGACCCTTTAGGACACCATACGACCCATAACAACACCATATGAGGGCTCATATGGTGTCCTACACCATATGACCTCTTAGGACACCATACAATGCATAACGACACCATATTGTATCCTAAGGGGTCATATGGTGCCCTAAGGGGTCATTGGACACCATATGACCCCTCAGGACACCATACGACCCATAACAACACCATATTGTATCTTAAGGGGTCATATGGTGTCCTAAGGGGTCATAGGACACAATATGACCTCTAACAACCCCTTAAAATGCCATATATCCTATAACAACACCATATGGTGTCCTAAGGGATCATACAACACCATATGACCCCTTAGCACACCATACAACACCATATGGTGTCCCTCATCTGACATCAGATGACTCCTTAGGACACCATATGACCCATAACGACACCATATGGTGTCATATGGGATCATATGGTGTCCTAAGGGGTCATAGGACACCCTATGACCCCTTGGGACATAATATGACCCCTAACAACACCTAAGGGGTCATATGGTTTCCTAAGGGTTCATAGGACACCATATAACCCCTTAAGACACAATATAATCCCTAACAACACCTAAGGGGTCATAAGACACCTAATGACTGCTTAGGACACCATACGACCCATAATGACACCATATGGTGTCCTAAGGGGTCATATCGTGTCCTAGAGGGTCATAGGACACCATATGACCCCTTAAGAATAGAGAGAGAGAGAGAGAGAGAGAGAGAGAGAGAGAGAGAGATGGTGACCTTGAGAATGGAGAGAGAATAAGAGAGTAAGGAAGATATATGAGAGAGTTGGGGAGGAAGATATATGAGGGTAAGGAAGGGGGAGACAGAGAGGGAGGGAGAGACTTAGGGAGAGAGGAGAGAGAGGTGAGAGAGGAGAGAGAGAGGGAGAGAGGAAGATGGAGAGATAGAGGGAGGAATAATTATGACCACTACGCTCAACCCTATGTTCCCTAAACTATGTACCATCAATATTGTATCTTATACCATAAATCTTATATCCTACAAAAAATTATCTAAATACTATATCAGGGAGGAAGAGGTGATGACCTGGAGAGGGGAGGGAGAGAGAAGAGGAGAGTGGGCATAATAAATAGAAAGAGAGAGATAAGAAGAGAGGGAAAGTTGGGTAGGGGGTGGCTGAGAGACCTAAAGAGGGATGGGGTAGATAGGTGAGAGAGAGAGAAGAAAATAAGAGAGAAAAATAGGTATGAAGATAGAGGTTGGGAGGGATAGGTAGTGATCAAGAGAACAAAGAGAGAGTGGAGAGAAACAATAGGAGGAGAAGAGAGATAGAGGGAGGGAAGGATAGATATGGAGATAAGGAAGGAAGGTGAGAGAGAGAGAGAGAGAGAGTATAAGAGAGACCTAGAGAGGGGGGAGAAAGAGAATAAATAGAGAGAAAGGGATAGTAATAGGTCTAGAGTTTATGGAAGATAAAGAGGTTATAGGAGAGATAAACAAAGGAGAAATTTTATAAAGGGAGATGGGTAAGGGGTGATAGATGGAGAGGAAGGAAGAGAACTAGAGAGGGTATAAATAGAGAGATGAGATATGTAGAGTGTGAAAGAGAGGTTAAAAACCTAGATGAGAGAGAGGGGGGGTCATAGATATGGGTACCTAAGGAGATAATGATGGATAGGTATATATGTGGAGAGGGAATGAGGGAGAAACCTATAAATTTGAGAGGGAGAGATGGTAGGAGGGAGAGGTGACAACCTAGACAATGGAGAGAGGGAATAGATAGAAGAGTAAATAGATGAGTAAGAGGGGATAGATGGAGAGGTAGACATGGAGGAATTAAAATACCTAAGGAATGACGAAGTAGATAGGTTTAGAGAGAGAGAATAGAGGGAGAGAGTTCATAAATGGATAGGGTTAAGGGATAGGGAGATAAAGATGGAGATGGAGGAAGATAACTAGAGGGTGGACAATCAGATATGTGAGAAACCTAGAGGGAGGGTGAGGTGGATGATAATATGGGGAGGGAGAGGTAATGAGGTGAATAGGAAGGGAGGGAAAGCCCTAGATATGGGGAGAGAGAGGGTAGAAGGGATAGGTAGTGACCAAGAGAATGGAGAGGGAGGGGAGAGAAATAATAAGAGAATGAGAAAGAAGAAGAGAGAGGGAGGGAGTCAAGGATAGATATGGAGTTAAGGAAGGAACAAAAGATAGAGAGGGTGGGATATACCTAAAGAGGGGAAAGGGAAGTGAGAGAGATGGAGAGGGATAGAGATAGGTCTAGAGTTTGGGGAAGATAAAGAGAGTCAAATCTACATAGCTAAATAATGCTAATAGGAGCATGCTGATTACTAAAATTTGATATGCTGATTACTGAAATTTGGCTATGTTTGAAATTTTAAATGATCCTCTAAAAACTAGAATCTACATTATAACTCCTATAGTGTTGAAACCACTCTAAAACCTCCTGCCAATATATACATGAAATATAATTTAAAGTATAAGAATCTTCCTTCTCATACTTAAATGTTATATTTGTTGGAATTTGCATGAAGATTGCATTAATGAAATGTTATGTTGTCATTGATGTCAATTAACTGGTAATGATGTTGTTATAATGTTGTTTTGTAACCGATAGGAAGAGCTAGTGAAGGGAACTGCAACCAATAGGCGAGTTTGTGGAGTGAACTGATATTGCTATATATTGGAGAGTTGAACCAGTAAACCTTACCTGTTGATATGATAAACTCTAATCGATTAATTTTGGTGAATTGGTTTATGATCTTATGATGAGCGGTAATGATTATGACACGTATGCATGTTGTATGAGAAGAGTTTCAAATGGTTTTTGGCACATTGAGATAACGGTTTTTATCTTGGGAATGAGAAAGTATATTACATGTAATGCAAACCACGTGATGAGTTACAGTGTTTGTTGAAGCGGTGATCAAGGAGCAGTCAAGGCTATCTTGAATGATGTGCAATGATTCTTATGTAAGCCTACTGTCATACTTGAACCGATTTGTTTGTAATCTCTATGAGATAATTAGGTTTATGTTGTGTTACTAACCTATTGATTTGTTTATAAGGTCAACGAGTTGTTTTGTTGAAGAGTTGGCAAATTTGTAGTTGAGAGTGAGAGTGTGGTTGTCGAACCATATGATGTATCTGCAGTTTGTGTAAAGGCAGATAGGAGCATGAAAAGGATCTGAACAAGCAAGTGTAGTGCTATTCAAATAGATCAACAAGCCCCTATTGTTTTCTAACAATTACAGCAGTAAAATCCCCTAACCGGGTAAGCTCTAACAAGCTTTTTGTTATTCAAATCCTCTACCTAGGTGGTCCATTAGCTTGGATTTCAAATCATCTACCGAGGTTACTCCTCACAGGGTATTGCTTCTAATAGGGCATTATAGTCAATCCCTTAACCAGGTGGTCCCTAACAGGATCTATTCTTAACATGACTTTTTGTAAAGCTTTAACAGGCTTGGCTCCTAACAGGGCAAACTTCAGAAGAGTTCAGAATACTTGTGGGTATTCATGTCTATCATGGTTTTTCCCACATTGGTTTCCACGTCAAAAATATTGTGTCAAGTGGTGAATGTTTTTGTGATTATGTTTACTATGGTTGAATTGCTTAACTGCTAAATCGACTTTGATAAGTTATGTTAACTGGCAACAATCTGAAATGAGGTTTTACTTATGTCAGTAAAGTATTTGGATGATTGTGAGTTTCAAGTTGTTTTACTGTTAATCCGTTATAACAGTCAACCGGTTTAACTTGACAATGATATTGCATTTGTAGTTTAGTGGTTTAACTTGTCAGTTATGAGTTTGCTTTGAGAGGTTGATTTTGAAATTGGTGGAAGTTATTATTAGTTTTCTATCTACTGATTCACCCCCCCCCCCTCTCAGTAGTTAACCGGATCCTTATTCTTTCATCATACCATCAATTGGTATCAGTGCTTCTCAGGTCCTCTAAGGTCTAAGCCTAACAACTTGAGGTAAAGATCTTGTAGAACATGATGAAGAAGGTCTGAAGTTTAATAGAGAGAACTACAAAAAATGGAGTGATAGAATGAAAATTTATATTAAGAATCTAGGAAGTCAATACTGGGAACATGTTGGTACTCAATATGTTGCACCTTTTGGGATTATGACTGATGATCAGAAGAAAGAGAAACAACAAAATAATCAAGCACTGGAGGCTATTATCAGTTCTTGTTTGGTGCAAATTATTTTGATATCCATGGTTTGGAGACTACATATGAGGTATGGAAGAAACTTGAAGAGATCTATAGTGGTGT
>NW_026730232.1:0-19203 GCF_030272615.1 Cryptomeria japonica
TATGATGAAACCGACAGAGGAAAGACAAATATATTGCAGCCACATCAGTAATTATTTTGCTGTGGAAATGGAATGGTTGGGAATCAGTTCTTTTGAGTTTCTAATCCTCAAGAGGAGGTTAACAAGTTGACAGATTTAATATTGGACTTGAAACATAAAATGACTTCCCTATGAAGTAATGTGAGACGCTATGTGCAATGGTGTATCCATATCATGTTCTGCAGTGATACATAGACAATGAGGATGCATGCAAATTATTTTAGTTCGAATAATAGTGCTAATGGAATTGACAATAAATGACTGGGTATTGTACTAGTTCAAGTAATATGTAAAAGAGCTATAAATGATGGGCAAATTAAATCATGAAGAGAATGGATTAGTCTTGTTGTGCATAGCACATTGCTTGGCTTTGTAAGAGTCAGATGAGTGATAAACGATTAAAGATCTATCAGTACATACAAACATACTATGTCATTTCCAGGAATGAAGATTTGGCCAATTATATGGTTTGGAATATATGTGGCTGTATCTTTTAGGTAAAGAATATTTGAGGTTGTATTTAAAAGCATTTTCTTATAATTAAGAATTCACAAGTACTAAATGTTTTTCTAATTGTGTTTTCTTTTGCAGGTACAAATCACAATATTGATATGGTTATAGAAAGTGTTTTGTTTATCTTGTAATTATCTAATCTTGTGTAAGAAATAATCCCACTTAATTGCTTACATTTAATTGAGGTTCAATAAGCCTTAACAAACTATTGATCATTGTGACCTAATGAATTGTATTCATGGTGTTATTTTTAGCACTAGTTTTGTGTTTGATAAAAGGTCTTTTGTCACAATGGTGTCAAATGGAAATTGATTGCCAAACTCATTGATTCAGTATACAATAATAATCAAACACAATGCTATATGTTTCGATATGCCTTAACAAACCATCGATCATTGTGACCTAATGAATTGTATTCGTGGTGTTATTTTTAGCACTAGTTTTGTGTTTGATAAAAGGTCTTTTGTCACAATGGTGTCAAATGGAAATTGATTGCCAAACTCATTGATTCAGTATACAATAATAATCAAACACAATGCTATATGTTTCGATATTTTTATCATGTTGTATGGAAAATTCCAAGAATTTTTCCTGGATTAGTTTCAATGTGAGCATGAATTCAATCCAAGAAGCCTACAACATGACTGTAAAAGTAGTCCGGTAAATAGAGTCTACAAAAAATATAGTGTTTAAAGTGTTGATGGATTTTTTGACACAAAAATATAGTGTTTGAAGTGTGATGGATTTTCTAACACCAAAAACTTAAGTAGAATGGAGAGCACTCTACTTTTCTTGAGAACTTGACAAGTCTTAGTAATCAATCCACCTCAATGTTCCTTTCATGCTAGGTGAAATGGAAATGTGGAGTAATTAAGTATCCTCTACGATTTGTTTATTGAGCGGCCTTTGGTGGTAAATGTCAGACTAGACAATATTTACACCCAATATAAAAAGAATAAGTGAAAGAAGTTAGGGCTTAGAGGAACAACATAAAACTAAATGGATATGATAGGCTCATTGTATACAATGAAAATTTCTTTAAAATAAATTGAAATTATTGTTTGTCCTACATGTTCAATTTCAATATATGCTCACAAAATTTCAATAGCATAATGACACTCAATTAATTTGGATGCAAGATGATGAGAAAAATGGCTAAGTGTTGACTAGTAAGAATGAGCGGAGAGTGAATGAAGGGCTAGGATGAGAAGGAGAGGATTAATGGTGCATATGAGTTTGGTCCTTTGAATCCATAATATGATGTCAAGTGGCATCATGAGAGGTGTAAAGAAGGATATGTAGTGTTTTAAATTGTATCCCTCTATAATTTCACACTTACTTTGGGCTCACTTTGGTGGTTGTTCCCCATGCCCCTAATTTATGTTTGATTATTCTCAATTCATGACCAATTCTAGAAGATCAACATAATCATGAGAACACTAACCTTGATTTTGGCTCAATGAGCCAGGACTATGGTTGCTAGCACTCTACTATAGCCTTTTTAGGCCTAAATTTGAACCTCTAATAGTAAGAAAAATGTAGAGTGAGAAAATGCTCCTTGATGTCGGTCTTATTCAAAATTTAAACCCAAAACATACATAAGCTGCATATAAATACAACTCCCTCCCCCTCATTTGAACATCTTGAGCTACAAGCATTCATTCTCCTATTGTTTACTATAAAAATGAAGAACGGTCGGATTAGGGCCAAGATCCAATTTCACACAAACATTGGAATACAAGCCACAAAGATGAGATTGAATTTGACTAACACTTGTTAAAGAGAGTCAAATAATACCTCAGGGATTCTATTTCTTTATTTTTTTGGAAGATTTAGTTTCTTGTGATGATATCAAACTAGGATTTAAGTACAATATAAATGAAAACTTGAAAGATTGTTGCAGACTAATATTCAAAGAAAAACTCAATAGAAGGTACATAATTGAAAAAAATAAAAATAACGATGTGCCTATGACTACAATCTAGATCTGAGTTCACTAGATCGGGTAACCCAAAGTGCATTTGTCTTCTTGGTTCTACTCACAAACTAAATAGAGACTTCTTGAAACCCCATCTTTTATTTCCCCAAAATATGATGCAAACCCCAAAGGACCAGGATGCCAAGAGTGCCCCAATCATGGATAGGGGGGCTTGGAGCATCTTCCTTATCTCCCTTAGAATTCTAGGAAATTGAGTGCCTAAAGGCTAAAAGTCATTGACAATAGTCTAGCAAAATATTAAAGCATATCAAAACAGAGAATAAATTACAAAAGTGCTACTTATGCATGGCTTTCCATTCAACTGAATCTTTCTAAATGCTTTCCAGTAGAAATTTCATTAAGGGTTGGTAATAGATGCTAGAGATAGCTAGTAGATTATGAGAGAATTTCTTGGAGATGAGACTAGTTGAATAAAAAAATGGGATGAAAGAGACTTCTCGTTTTTCCAAGGAGAATTTAGTCATACAATCAAGCAAAAGTGTAGGTCTTTTGGGTCTCCTAAAACAAATGGCTATGAAGTAACTTTGGTAATTGAAAATACTAAATCTACAAGTCAGACAAAATGGACAAAAGAAGAGATAAATAATTATCCATTAAAAGAAATGCATCAATGTCCTCAAGATACTAAAAGATATACAATTCTAATGCACACCCATTTGAATCATGCCAGTTTTTCTATTTGGTTTAATTTTTATGAGAATAGGCCCCACATGCATAACTTACCTTAAAAATTAAAAAAAAAAAAAAGTTATTAGAATATGTAAAAACTAATTTCCAATCTATAACTCAAACAATGTCGGCATTTACCTTTTTCTTTTCTAAATGAAATCCATCTGATTGGCAAATTCTTAGCTCCAAAGAAATTAGAATGCTTTGTTGTTTTATGGATGTTGTCTTGTTGAATAATAGGAGGACTTTTTATAATAAAAAATTGGTGAACAGGTGTCGATAATGCATTTATTATATTTTAATAAACTTAGAAGGCCCTATAAAGGGAGGAGTTTTAATAATAAAAAAATGGAGACGGACTTACATTTATTATATTTTAATAATAAACATAGAAATCCACGTACGAGAGTGAAGTTAGTTGTGATCAACGCTAAGAGAAGTCAAGAAAATGCATGGAAACTTTCCACATTATTTATATTAATATGTTTTGGAGTGAATTGTATACCAAAAAATTTCATATCGAGGACTTGTCACAACAAGGTGTAACGAGAGAGAATATTATTGAAATAAAAAAGTATATTCCCAAGGGTTACATCGAAATTGATGGGTTTTTGTCTTTAAGCATGCCAAATGCATTCATCGGTATTTTTTAGTTAATTGAAATAAAACTAAATGCTTTGATCACAAACATTCACAAAATCCAAGAGGTAGTTTCCGAACTCTTCAACTAAAACTTTCTACTCCCATTTATTGCAATTTTTTTAAAGAGTGGAGATGGTTTCTAGGATATAATGTTAAAAAATTTCCTCTTAAGTTAATTTATTACAAATTTTTATCTCCAATCCAAATTTAATCATGATTAAACTTGAAATGGGGAATGAACTCATATAAGTCGAAGTTGTTTAGTATAAGCCTTGTTATTTGGAAATCTAAAGCAAAAGCTAAAGCCCAATTTCTTGCTTTTGAAAATACTCCACTATAAAATTGTTTTCGGGGAACGCCTCTCCTTTATACCTATATAGTCCACCATATGTCTATTGGAAAATATTAGATTGTATTAACTAAAAAGCATTTTTGTTTTAGCTTTGGAAAATAATTTGTGGCATGTTATGGAGAAAGAGAGAACAAAATTCCTACACCTCGTGGATATACTTGGCAACAAATAATTTCAACTATTAATTATTTGTTTTACTAAATATTAGCTATCTTGTTGAAACAACAAACAATTTATTTTTGTACTCATATGATATGAAATAGTATAAATTTTTTGTTGTTGCAACTAATAAGAATGGCTACTTTTGTGGCAGAACAAATTCCTATATTTGTGGCTTGTTTTATTACAACCCACAAGCCACAAATAATTCCAAAAGAAGTGGCAAGAGAATAGAATCAAATGCTATAAAATAGGGCTGCAAAAATATATTATTGGTGGAGAAAAGCATTGCAAAAATAATGCAACAAACTAATATCCATGAATAGGAAATAGTTGAGAATTTGTTGCATGCCTATTCATTTTATAAAGACAATGTAATATCATTGAAAGGGGGAGATGAAAGACAAAGAATCTTATATTATTCTCTGATAAATAAAATAGTGTCTTGTTCTAATAAAACCAACCTAAGAAGGCATTCATTTCTTCCACCGTGCAAACCAAGAGCAGGGGCCCACTCTAACTAACTAACTACCTATAACCACCTAGAACAACTAATTATTATCTAGCAACTAAAAGTTACTATCCTTTATTAAGCACTATTTTCTAAAACACTCCTCCAATGCTAGTATATTAAATTTTATGGTTACTCCCTTTCAATTAAAAGCTCCATTGCATATCGATTTTTAGCAATAATGCAACCAACTTCGAAAACACATTTTAAAGTTATCACTCCATACAATTTTCTAGCTTAATATGCCTTAATTATCTCAACCATGTCTAATTTACAACAAAGATATATATATGTTCGTGTGTGTGGGTGTGTAGATATATGTATGTATGTATGAATGTACATACATACACACATACATACATACATACATGTACATTCCTACATACATACATACATACATACATACATACATACATACATATATATATGTGTGTGTGTGTGTGTGTGTGTGTGTGTACATTCCTACATACATACATATACATACATACATACATATATATACATACATATATTCATATATATTTTTCATTATATTTATGCCTGCGAATTTTTCACTGTGTAAATACACACACATATACATATATATACATATACATATATAATTCATTTTAGGTTACAATCTACATGACTATTTAAGTGTTTCGTGCACCTATATTTCAAATGACTCTGTGTAAATACATTATAAAATATAACTCCAATATCTATACAAAATAATGCATTTCATGTTACAATTTACATGACTATTGAAGTGTTTCATGCACTTATCTTTTAACCGATTCTATATATATATAGAATGCACATGCACACACACACACACATATACATACACATAAGCATACACACACACACACACACACACACACACACACATTATGTATGTGTGTATGTGTATGTGTGTATGTGTGTGTGTGTGTGTGTGTGTGTGTGTGTGTGTGTGTGTGTGTGTGTGTGTGTGTGTGTGTGTGTGTGTGTGTGTGTGTGTGTGTGTGTGTGTGTGTGTGTGTACATATGCATATACATATAAGCTTTCAAGAATACATACATTGGAAGCTCCAATAGGGGTCTAAAAGAATTTTCAAACAAGTTCTTGAAATAAGTCTCCAACAAGTTTTGTAATTGTCAAAAGGCAAATGTGAAAGTGGAAATGGGAATTACAACACACAATGTAGTTCTAGTGTATAAATAAGTAGTTGTCTATGAGTGGGTAAATGTGAATTTCTCGAAGGAATTTGTATAGGTTTAGAGAAAATTAATGGTGGAAGTAATAGGGATTGTAAGTTGAATGATATGTATGATTTTGAGTTTAGAGATTATCAATTAGGTGTGAGAGGTCTATTGAGAAGTTTGAAATTATATTTTTTAAATTTAATTTTCCATAAATAGATAACTAACACATATTGACAGGTTTTTATGTATAATACATTTTGTGTTATCACCTAGTCGATTGCTTTACAATTTTGTTAAATTGATAAACATGGTGAGCTTAAGTGTTGGTTTACAATTTTTGCAAGACTAATTTCCATAAGAAGGGTGTAGGTGAACATGGTCGAACTAGAAGTTGGTTAACAAGGGAAGAGAGGCTAAACAATTTTATTTGTAATATGGTAAAATGTTTTTGAAAGTTTGTCATCCATCCCATCTATGATGAATGAAATGTTAACTAGCTTTGAACATGTCCAATCAGTATTTTCATATAAGTGGCTGTGTAATAAAAATAAAAATATCTATTTAAATCCATCTATATTTGGGAAACAAGAAAGTTATCACCATATCATTGATTAGACACGTAGTTGATTTAATATGTACATTTCTTTTACATACAATAACTTCAGTTTAAAAAGACAGACATGAATTTTTTATGTCAAATAATAATGTTTTAGTTGATTTGTAGTGGACTCTAGGCTATCAAACACTATCCCAACTATACAAGCAGGCACCACCATGTTTTCCCTTAATTATTTTTTATTTTTTTTTGACATTGAACCACTATTTTTGTGATATTTTTTTCCTTTGATTAAATTTGAAAAACAATGAAAAAAATTCCTTTCCCCATTTCATGTTGAAGTAATCCCAACTACCAATATTTATGAATCTCCCGTATCTGTCATTTCTAGCTTGCCCCCACATTCTTCATACCTGTACAAATTTTATAAATATAAATTATTTATAATCCCTATATTTTAGATTCATCATATATCATATTTATATGCACTTAATGTCTTAGCTTTTACTGTCGTCCTTAGTCTTGCTAGGCATACAAATGGAATAGGAAAGTAGTTTTTTTGAATAAAAATAGATGTGTATGTAAAAAAATGTAGAAGAGTCTAGAAGATTGCTATTGGAAAAAATTAATAGCAATATATATGTGTGTGTGTGTGTGTGTGTGTGTGTGTGTGTGTGGATTTTTGAAAGAGAATTTATATGTTTTGAAATATATAAATCATAAGCTATCTTATTGTCTATATTTGTGCTTCTTTTATCTCTGTTCTACCCTTTATTATGTTTTTATTTTCCTCTACCTCCTTCCATTACTGGTATCAGAGCTGAAGGTTATTGAGTAAAGTGATTAAGAAATATTTTCAAGGAATTAGAAGGGTTTTACAACCATTGCAACTCCAAGCACAAGTTTGAGAAATCCACAAATCCCATAGTTTAATGGGAAAAATTATGACTACTGCGCAATTACAACTAAGGCATTGTTTTGTGCTCAAGATTTACGGGAGTTTGTTGAGAATGGCTACCAAGAACCAACAAATGCCACAAGATATAATGCATTAACTAAAGTAGAGAAAGACATATTGATGGAAAATAAAAAGAAAGATTCAAAATCCCTCTTCTTCATCTTTCAAGGAGTGAATGAAAGCATTTTTCTAAGGATTCAAGCGGCAACAAAGTCCAAGAAAGCATGAGATATTATTCAAACAACCTATCAAAGGATGGAAAAGGTAAAAATAGCTAAGTTGCAAATGTTAAGAAGAGATTTTGAGATCATCTACATGAAAAAATTAGATGTAATAGACTCATTTTTCACTCAAATAACTAGATTGGTAAACCAAATTAGATCTTATGGTGAAAACCATGAAGAAAAGAGAGTGGTTGAAAAGATTTTGAGAAGTTCGCCTACAAGATTTGAATCAATTGTGGTGTCCATAGAAGAGACCAAAAAAATTTCACAATTTTCAGTTGATGAACTTCATGCATCACTCATTTCTCATGAGCATAGTCTGAAAAGGTCAGAATATTCAAATTTGGAGCATGCATTCAAGACACAAGTCTCAATTAACCATAGTAGAGGTAGGGGAAGAACAAATTGCAGAGCTAAAGGAAGAAATTCATATAGAGGTGGAAAAAGCAGCCCATCAAACTCAAGTGGAAGAGGTAGCAACCCATCAAGCTCAAGTGGAAGAGGAAACTATCAAACATCAACTCAAAATGAACCCCAAAGCCAAAGGTATGACAAATCCTTAGTCTAATGTCATTATTGCAAGAAATTTGGGCATTATTTAAGGGAATGTAGAAACAAGCAATATGATTTTAGGCAACAAAGTGCAAAATTTATCAAGGAATATCAAACTCAGGACGATATGTTCATAGCTTGTAATGTTGCACAAGAAAGTAAGGAAGACATATGGTTTTTAGGCTCAGGTTGTAGCAATCATATGAGTTGAAAATTATAAATGTTTTCAAGTTTAGATGAGAGTGTGAAATTAGATGTAAGATTTGGGAATGAAAACAAATTTTTAGTTATGGGTAAAGGAACGGTCAACATTCTAACCAAAAAGGGAGAGAAAAATTATATTTTAGATGTGTATTTTGTTCCTAGACTGAAACATAACTTAATGAGTATAGGGAAGCTCATTGAAAAGGGGTATCGAGTCTTCTTTAGGAACGAAGAATGCACAATGTTAGACAAATTTCCAAGCAATCAACTCATAGAAAAATTCCAAATGACAAGCAATAAAATGTTTCCCCTAAGGGTTAAACTGGATTTCAAGGTAGAGCTTTCTCAAGAACACCCCTCAATGGACCCACAAGTGCATGAAGAAAAAGTTGTAGCAGCCCCCAAGTAATTTATCAAGCTGAAATTAAAGATGAAAATTAGTTATGACACCTAAGATTTGGGCACCTAAACTTTGTAAGCTTAAACTTATTGCATAAGAAAAGAATGGTGAAAGGGTTGCCACTAATAAACAAACCAGATAGAGTAGGTGAAGGTTAGATTTTGGGTAAGCAACATAGAGATACATTTTTCAGTAGGAAAGTCAATAAGGGAAAACAAACCATTGGAGATTTTTCATTCAGATTTGTGTGGACCAATAAAAACACCCTCAATTGGTGGAAGCTACTACTTCTTGGCATTCATTGATGACTACACAAAAAAAATATGGGTCTATTTTCTAAAACATAAGCATGAGGTGTTTCATTATTTCTATCAATTCAAGGCTCTTGTTGAGAAACAAAAAGGACTCCACATCAAAGCATTGAGAATAGATAGAGGTGGTGAATACATTTCAAATGATTTCATAAAATTTTGAAAAGATCATGGAATCCACAAACTATTCACTACAAGGTATACCCCACAACAAAATGGCATAGCCAAAAGGAAAAAAAGGACAATAATGGAAATGGTAAGAAGCATGTTGAAGGCAAAACATTTGTTAAATGAGGATTAGGCTGGAGCTATAGCATGTGAAACATATATATTGAATAGATGTCCTACCAAAAGTGTCATCAATATGATTCCAGAAGAAGCATGGAGTGGAAGAAAACATAATGTTTCAGATATGAGAGTATTTGGATGTGTGGCTTATGCACATGTACCTGATGAGTTGAGAATAAAGTTGGACAACAAAGGAGAAAAACTTATATTTGTGAGATATAGTGAGGAGTCAAAGGCATACAAGTTATATGATCCAATCAACAAAATGGTTATTATAATTAGAGATGCGCAATTCATAGAAGATGATGCATGGGATGAAACTTTGGATAAAACAATCAACATTGAAGCCAAATTACCAAAAGAAGAAAATGAAGGTTTTGCATTAGCGAATAATCCTTCAAATGTGACTCCTCCTATAGCTATTATAGGTCAACAAAGTGGACAACGAATGACACCATCAAGTGTAAGGACAATCCCACAAACATAAGAAAAAACACCATCACATATGCAACAAACTCCATCATCAATTGGTACTCTTAGTGCTAGACCATCAAGCCCACATTCAACAAATTCAAGTGACACATCCAATCCTACATTAGCAAGCTTGAGGAGAAAAAAAATAAAAAGTTTAAGAGATTTATGAACAAAATGAAGGTGGTATTAATGTAGGTCATGTAATGTCCCCATTTTTTCAGGTTCTCTAGCAAGCTTTAGTAGCTAACACTCTGGGTTCACGTCAAATTGTTCAGATGAGTAATCTGATGTTCCTGATGAGCTCAATTAGTTTAGTGGAGTTATACACCACTTTCCAAAGTGATTTCTGGCCTCTAGATTTGTCTCCAAGAATCTTGGAGAAGATTTCTATTTTTAGTAATTCTACCAATCAATCAGATGTTCATGTTAGCTTCTAATGAAATATATATTCAATGTTGTATTATGCTTGGGATTATAAACTAAATAAAGTAGGACCATTGCATTGTGCTTACTGAAGTTTTGAATAAGTTTGTGTTGATTGCAATAGAATCATGTGAATTTTTCTTGCTAGACCTTGTTGTTTGTGGATGATTCCGCGTGAATCAATTCACCTAGTATGACTACTTCTCCATGTGTGATCCTGAGCTTGTGTGTTACCTTATGCTTGATTCTCTTCGCATGATTGTAGAGGTGTATATGTTACCATTGATTTTGTTATTTTGTTGCTTATGGGTACTCTATGTGTCATTTTGGGTACAAACCCCCCAACTTAATGTATGGATGCCATTGTGTAGGGATGGAAAGTACCCTTAGATATAACTATTTTTGTGCTTTAGGGTAATGTGTATATCTATGGTATATTTGTATGTATGCCATTTTCTAGTTTCCATGATAAAGGTTGGTGTGAGCTAGAAGATTTTTCTTTACCGGTTTTATCTTTCCTAGATGAGCTTGGAAGTAAATGTTAGGAGGAATACTCTTGAGTTAGTGCCTTGGTTTGAGGAAAAATTAGAGTGACACATTGCAAGTGTGTTGGGATGTCTCGAGAGGAGGTAGAGTTGGTTGAGTTGTGCGATGTGGACTATACTTATCTGATGCATCGAAGGGTTGTTTTTATGTGTCGATGGGATTGACAGGTTTAGTACTGTACTTGCCTTATTCATGTTTGCAAGCTTCAAGGTGTAAGCCTATTTCTATGGGGGAGAATGCAATTCCTCTCCATGCTTTGCTTCAGATACATGCTACTTTGATTTATTAGACTATATTTGATTTATTATTGGTGACTCATTTCACTAATCTATGTGAATGATTACATTCAAGTTATCCTTGTTGTTAGACTTTGTTACATTGCTTATGTATTTTAGGACATGATTATTGATATATTTCATTAAGTTGATGTTAGAATTGAGATACTTATGACATGATTTCTATTTTGATGATTCAATATGATGTATTACATTATGTTAATCTATATTTTGATGATATCATGTCATTGCAGATGATGTGGGATTTTATGCATTATTTTCTTGGGGTTGAGGGTGATAGGAATGATTTCATACTACTCATTTGTGAGCTCCATATGATGCCACAATTTTCTATCACTAGTTGGGACTAGAGATTTATATGTATATATGTATGTTTGTATACAACATGTTTTCAGTGCAGTATTGCAAGTAGTAGACATCGACCACCTGGTACCATAGGTCTGAGCATGTCTTCATAATTCCCAATGGTGGTAAAAGGAGATAGTGTAGGGCCCAAAATATAACTAACCCTAGCCATTATCCTAATTCTGGGATATCTATCTAATTTTCATGTATCCCATCAAATTTGTCACATGGATAATATTTGATTACCTTATTGTCAGTAATGAGACTTGTTTAGATTTTAGCGCTATTTTATAATTTGTTGACTATGATGCATTAATTATAGTTTATTGGTTGTAAATTTAATTAATGATTAATTAAAGGTCATTGTGACTTTAAATGCAATTTTGATTTATTGTTGGATAATATATAATAAGTGATTTATGATTTATTGTTTACTAGTTTAATTTATTTATTGTTTATTGTTTATTATTGCTTATTATGGTTTATTGTTATTGTTGACCTATAAAATTACTCTTAAAGGAAACAACCTTATGGGAAACTTAGTGATGGGGGACCTGCGCATTTCTCATTGAGTGACCTCTAGGATTTTAGTAGTTGGCTTGTCATACATATGGGGGAGGGGGGGGGGGGAGAGAAAAGAGAAGAAAGAGAAACTTGAAAGCAAAACTATTCTATAGCAACACACTGAGATAAAGTTTAAGCTATATGCATAAAGAACTTCATACATATGTAGCTTAGAAGCCCATTCAACAATCTACATGTCTAGTAAAATTAAGATCTGAATGACAACAATTTCTTCTACACATAAAGCTATATATGTCATTCATTTGCTAGATAAAAAGTATAGAAAATATAGTTTAATCCACAAAGTCTCACAACATATATATCTCAGAAGTCAAATAGAATCACACAAAGGCACAGGAAAATACTATTGCACATCAAAAAGTTGTATTCATAAAAGCTAGAGGCATAATCTGATTATCACAATTTTCTCAGAAATACAAAGACAAATTCAAGGCCAAAAATCCCTAGCAAATAGTATGTATTTTTCTTAAAGTTTAGAGCCTTTACAAAAGAAAACAACATCCTGTAAATAAGCCTGAGCCAACTACCCAACGGAGAAAACAAAGAGAACGCCTAAAACTAACAGCGTCACTGGCAGCCATTGGTAACTGTGAAATAGCCTCTCAATGGATCGAACAAAAAATATTAGGCTCCTCACGTAGCTACAATCAAATCATCTAACTGTGGATTGAAATAGAATAATCCGCAACCATGTGTGAAAAATTGAACCGTAGGTGCCCCAAAAACCACTATCTCTTCAATCGCAGAACAAGAATGTTTGACGGTTACCCTCAATCACAATGTGGTAACAAAAGGGAGCATCCTGAAGATGAGATGAAAATATTTCAATGCCTAGTGAGCAACTACCACGTGGAGAGAGCAAAAAATCTTTTAACTGGGAGCTCGGGTGCGGGCCCATCCAAAATAGAAAAAACAATGAACTGCTACGTTTCAACACTGCTCGACTTCCTGGTAAAGGCAAAAAGGGAACTCGAACACCATGAGTCATGCTGTTGTATGGAAGACACAAGGAGACAAAAAATAAGCTAACTCCCCAAAAGGGGCACGATAGACACAAAGTCTATATTTCTTGGCAACTTCTAGGAAAATATCGCCCACGAGATGCCGATACCCAAAAATCCTAGTTCCTAGACCAGGCCTAAAACTCTGGCTTGAAAATCCTATTAAAAAGATGCTAGAAGGGGGACCAATCTTCTTCGAAAGGGGGGGATTGAGCCTTGATAGATTGAAAAATCTGATCCAAGTCACTGACGCTATTGAAAGGGTTTTCTTCATGTCCGTAGTGGGAAAAATAAAGCACGATAAGAAGCTTGGCCATGGGATGGAAAAAACCTTTGATCTCGTCCACCCCTGGAGGATTAATCAACGCTTGAAGGGGGGAATGATCTTGCTGCTTCTGAACAATCAAGTTGGAGAGCTTCTTTATGTTCATCGGACTGAGCCATTAGGAAGGAAAGGAGAAGGTAGGTCAAACTTGATGAAACCTTCAAGGCATCCCTTCTCTTTCTTTCCCTATCCCTTCTCCCTCTCTTCCTATCCCCTTCTCTCTTTCTCTAACTCTCTCTCCCTCCCCCTCTCCTTATCCTATTCATCCTTATCTTCCTGCCCCCTATCTCTCTCTCTAACTCTCCTCTCCTCTCCCCTCTCCCTACCCTATTCTCTCTCTCCCTTTCTATCCCATACTCTCTCTCTCTCTCAATCCTAATCTTAGCCTCTATCCCTTCTCTCTCTCTCTCTAACTCTCTCTCCCTTCCCACCTCTCTCTCTCTCTCTCTCTCTCTCTCTCTCTCTCTCTCTCCTTTCCTCCCCCTCTCCCTATCATATTCTCTCCTCTCTCTATCCTACTCTCTCTCTCTCTCTCTCTCATCTCTCTCTCTCTCTCTCTCTCTCTCTCTCTCTCTCTCTCTCTCTCTCCTCTCTCATCCTATTCCCATCCTCTCTCCCTTCTGTTTCTTTCCCTATCCATCTCCCTCTCTTCCTATCCCCTCTCTCTTTGTCTCTAACTCCTCCCCATCCCCATTCTCCCTCTCCCTTCTATTTCTTTCCCTATCTATCTCCCTTTCTTCCTATCCCCTTCTCTTTGTCTCTAACTCTCTCCCCCTCCCCATCTCCTAATCCTATTCTATCCCTCTTCAATCTCCTATAACCCTCTCTCTCTCTCTCTGTGTCTCTCTCTCTCTCTATCTTAATCCTATTCTCACCCTCCCTCCATTCTCTTTCTTTCCCTATCCCTCTCCCTCTCTTCCTATCCCCTTCTCTCTTTGTTCTCAAACTCTCTCTCCCTCCCCCTCTCCTTATCCTATTCTATCCCAATGTTCCTACCCCTTACTCTCTCTCTCTAACTCTGTCTCCCTCCCCCTCTCTCTCTCTCTCTTAATCCTATTCTCACCCACTCCCTTCTCTTTCTTTCCCTATCCCTCTCCCTCTCTTCCTATCCCCTTCTCTCTTTGTCTCAAACTCTCTCTCTCTCCCCTTCTCCTTATCCTATTCTATCCCTATCTTTCTACCCTCTTCTCTGTCTCTCTAACTCTCTCTCCGTCCCCCCCCCTCTCTTTGTCTTTCTCAATCCTATTCTAACTCTCTATCCTTTCTCTTTCTTTCCCCTATCCTCTCCCTCTCTTGCTATCCCCCTTCTCTCTTTGTCTCTAACCTCTCTCTCTCCCTTCCCCTCTCCTTATCCTATTATATCCTTAGCTTCCTACCCCCTATTCTCTCTCTCTAACTCTCTCTCCCTCCCCTCTCCTTATCCTATTCTCTCACTCCTTTTTCGATCCCACACTCTCTCTCAATGCTAATCTCACCTTTATCCTTCTCTCTCTCTAACTCTCTCTCCCTCCCCCCGTCTCTCTCTTTGTCTCAATCCTATTCTCACCCTCTCTTCCTATCCCATTCTCTCTCTCTCTCTCTCTCTCTCTCTCTCTCTCTCTCTCTCTCTCTCTCTCACTCTCTCTCTCTCTCTCTTCTCTCTCTCTCTATCTCTTTCTCTATCTCTTAATCCTATTCTCACCCTCTCCCTTCTCTTTCTTTCCCTATCCCTCTCCCTCTCTTCCTATCCCCTTCTCTCTTTGTCTCTCTCTCTCTCTCCCCTCTCCTTATCCTATTCTATCCCTATCTTCCTACTCGCTACTCTCTCTCTCTAACTCTCTATCCCTCTCCCCCCTCTCTCTCTCTCTTAATCCTATTCTAACCCTCTATCCCTTCTCTTTCTTTCCCTATCCCTCTCCCTCTCTTCCTATCCCCTTCTCTCTTTGTCTCTAAATCTCTCTCCCTCCCCCTCTCCTTATCCCATTCTATCCTAGCTTCCTACCCCCTATTCTCTCTCTAACTCTCTCTCCCTCCCCCTCTCTCCCTACCCTATTCTCCTCCCTCTCTCTCTCTCTCTCTCCTCTCTCTCTCTCTCTCTCTCAATCCTAATCTCACCCTCTATCCCTTCTCCTTCTTTCCCTATCCCTCTCCCTCTCTTCCTATCCATTTCTCTCTTTGTCTCTAACTCCCTCTCCCTCCCCCTCTCCTTATCCTATTTTATCCTTATCTTCCTACGCCCTACTCTCTCTCTCTAACTCTCACTCCCTTCCCCTCTCCCTGTCCTATTCTCTCCCTCACTTTGTATCCTATTCTCTCTCTCTCTCTCTCAATCCTATTCTCACCCTCTATTCCTTCTCCTTCTTTCCTATCCCTCTCCCTCTCTTCCTATCCATTTCTCTCTTTGTCTCTAACTCCCTCTCCCTCCCCCTCTCCTTATCCTATTTTATCCTTATCTTCCTATGCCCTACTCTCTCTCTCTCTCTAACTCTCACTCCCTATCCTATTCTCTCCCTCACTTTGTATCCTATTCTCTCTCTCTCTCTCTCTCTCCCCTTGTCTCTCTATCTCGATCTCTCTCTGTCCCTACCCCTCTCTTCTTACCCCTACTCTCTCTCTCTCTCTCCCTCCTATTCTCCCTACTCCTCTCTCTCTCTGTCCTATCCCCTTCCCTCTCTCTATCTCTAACTCTCTCTCCTTCCCCGTCTCCTTATCCTATTCTATCCCTCTTCCTATCCCCTATACCCCCCCTCTCTCTCTCTCACAATCCTACTCTCACCCTCTCTCCCTTTCTTCATATCCCCTTCTCTCTTTGTATCTAACTCTCTCTCCCTTGCCCTCTCCTTATCCTATTCTATCCCTCTCTTCCTACCCCTTCCTATTCTCTCTCTCTCCCTTTCCCTCCCCTTCTCTCTCTCTCTCTCTCTCTCTCTCTCTCTCTCTCTCTCTCAATCCTATTCTCACCCTTTCTCCCTTCTCTTTCCCTATCTCTCTCCCTCTCTTCCTATGCCCTTCTCTCTCTGTCTCTTTGTCTCTCTGTCTGTCTGTCTATCTGTCTCTATCAATCCTACTCTCTCCCTCTCTCCCTTCTCTTTCTTTCCATATTCCCTCTCCCTCTCTTCCTATCCCCTTCTCTCTTTGTCTCAAAGTCTCTCTCGCTCCCCCCTCTTCTTATCCTATTCTATCCTATTTTCCTAACCCTTACTCTCTCTCTCTACCTCTCTCTCCCTCCCCTCTCTCTCTCTCTCTAACTCTCTCTCCCTCCCCCTCTCCCTATCAAATTCTCTCTCTCTCTCTTCCTATCCCCCTTCTCTCTCTCTCTCTCTCTCTCTCTCACACACACACACACACACACACTCTCTCAATCATATTCTCACCCTCCTCTCCTTCTCTTTTTTTCCCTATCACTCTCACTCTCTTCCTATCCCCTTCTCTCTATCTCTAACACTCTCTCCCTTCCCCTCTCCTTATCCTATTCTATCGCTCTCTTCCTACCCCGTGCTCACTCTCCCCTCCCCATCTCTCTCTCTCCCTTCTCTTTCTTTCTCTATCTCTCTCCCTCTCTTCCTATCCCCTTCTCTCTTTATTTCCTACTCTCTCTCCTTCCCCGTCTCCTTATCCTATTCTATCCCTTTTCCTATCCCCTACACCCCCCTCTCTCTCTTTCTTCATATTCCCTTCTCTCTGTCTCATACTCTCTCTCCCTCCCCCTCTCCTTATCCTATTCTATCCCTATCTTCCTACCCCTTCCTATTCTCTCTCTCTCTCTCTCTCTCTCTCTCTGTCTCTCTGTCTCTCTCTCTCTCTCTCACATAATCCTAATCTCACCCTCTATCCCTTCTCTTTCTTTTCTTATCCCTCTCCCTCTCTTCCTATCCCCTTATCTCTTTGTCTCTAACTCCCTCTCCCTCCCCCTCTCCTTATCCTATTCTATCCTTATCTTCCTACCCCCTACTCTCTCTTCTCTCTAACTCTCTCTCCCTCCCCCTCTCCCTATCCTATTCCTCCCTCTCTTTGTATCCCATTCTCTCTCTCTTCTCTCCCTCTCTCCCTCTATCTCTCTCTCTCTCTCTCTCTCCTTATCCTATTCTCATCCTCTCTCCCTTCTGTTTCTTAGCCTATCTATCTCCCTCTCTTCCTATCCCCTTCTCTCTTTGTCTCTAACTCTCTCCCCCTCCCCATCTCCTTATCCTATTCAATCCCTCTTCCAATCTCCTATACCCTCTCTCTCTCTCTCTCTCTCTCTCTCTCTCTCTCTCAATCCTATTCTCACACTCTCCCTTCTCTTTATTTCCCTATCCCTCTCCCTCTCTTCCTATCCCCTTCTCTCTTTGTCTCGAACTCTCTCTCTCTCCCCCTCTACTTATCCTATTCTATCCCTATCTTCCTAACCTCTTCTCTGTCTCTCTAACTCTCTCTCCCTCTCCCCCTCTCTCTGTCTCTCTCAATCCTATTCTAACCCTCTATCCCTTCCCTATCCCTCTCCCTCTCTTGCTATCCCCTTCTCCCTTTGTCTCTAACTGTCTCTCCCTCCCCCTCTCCTTATCCTATTCTATCCTTAGCTTCCTACCCCTATTCTCTCTCTCTAACTCTCTCTCCCTCCCCCTCTTCCTACCCTATACTCTCACTCTCTTTCTATCCCATACTCTCTCTCTCTCTCAATCCTAATCTCACCCTCTATCCCTTCTCTCTCTCTCTAGCTCTCTCTCCCTCGCCCCTATCTCTCTCTCTCAATCCTATTCTCATCCTCTCTTCCTATCCCATTGTCTCTCTCTCTCTCTCTTTCTGTCTCTCTCTATCTCTTTCTCTCTCTCTCTTAAGTCTATTCTCACCCTCTCCCTTCTATTTCTTTCCCTATCCCTCTCCCTCTCTTCCTATCCCCTTCTCTCTTTCTCTCTCTCTCTCTCCCCTCTCCTTATCCTATTCTATCCCTATCTTCCTACCCCCTACTCTCTCTCTCTAACTCTCCCTCTCTCTCTCTCTTAATCCTATTGTAACCCTCTATCCCTTCTCTTTGTTTCCCTATCCCTCTCCCTCTCTTCCTATCCCCTTATCTCTTTGTCTCTAACTCTCTCTCCCTCCCCCTCTCCTTATCCCATTATATCCTTAGCTTCCTAACCCCTATACTCTCTCTAACTCTCTCTACCTCCCCCTCTCCCTACCCTATTTTTCTCCCTCTCTCTCTCTTCCATACTCTCTCTCTCTCTCTCTCTCAATCCTAATCTCACCCTCTATCCCTTCTCTTTCTTTCCCTATCCCTCTCCCTCTCTTCCTATCCCCTTCTCTCTTTGTCTCTAACTCCCTCTCCCTCCCCCTCTCCTTATCCTATTTTATCCTTATCTTCCTATGCCTTACTCTCTCTCTCCCTCTCTCTCTCTCCCCCTATCCCCTTCTCTCTCTATCTCGATCTCTCTCTGTCCCTACCCCTCTCTTCCTACCCCCACTCTCTCCCTCTCCCCCTCCTATTCTCTCTCTCTCTCTCTCTCCCTCTCCTATCCCCTTCTCTCTCTATCTCTAACTCTCTCTCCTTCCCCGTCTCCTTATCCTATTCTATCCCTCTTCCTATCCCCTATACCCCCCCTCTCTCTCTCTCACAATCCTATTCTCACCCTCTCTCCCTTTCTTCATATCCCCTTCTCTCTTTGTCTCTAACTGTCTCTCCCTCCCCCTCTCCTTATCCTATTCTAT
>NW_026730233.1:0-19144 GCF_030272615.1 Cryptomeria japonica
TCTTGTATAGAGATCCTGGCTTTGAGGAGGAGAGCATCATCTTTAGAGATCCTTTTAGGGATGATGGTACTACATTTGTGTCGAGCCTCTTTCAAGGCCTCATGATCTTCTGAGGTAAAGAGAGTTCTATAGAATATTTCGAAGGCCTCTTTGATATCATTGAGATCCAAGAGTTCATTGTTGTCTACAATTATTCTATCAATTTTTTCTCTCTTTTTTTTCTGCTTAAAAAGGTTAAAGAATATTTTGGAGCCTTTATCTCCAAATTGGAGCCAGTGGTTGCGAGCTCTAATGAAGGCTCCCTTGATTTTGACTGCCTAGTGCTTTCTGAGGATGTCTTTGACTTTAGAGACATTCTTGGCCAAGGTGGGGGAGGAGGGGTTAGTCTGAACATCCTACTCTAGGGAATGGAGGTGATGGGTGAGAGTTTTTTCTATGGCTCTAGAGTCCTTGGCTTTCTTTTGGCCAATGGTTTGGAGTACTTTCTTCTAGGAGGAGACATTCCTTGTCCACTTGAGAGTGTAGGATTGGGGAGGCTAAGGCTGAAGGTTGAAGAGCCTGACCACCTTAAGGGCACCTAGAACATATTGGTCTTTGAGGAGGGAGGTATTGAGAATAAATTTCTTGCTACAGGGGCTGCTGATGGGGAGCGTTTCTAGTGTCAATGACCACAAGGATAGGGAAATGGTCAGAAAGGGTAACTGGCAGGACAACAACTTCACTCCCCAAGTGGTTAGGGGAGAAGGAGAAGAAGTTGTTGTTAACATAAAATTTGTCTAGTCTAGAGTAAATACGATTGGAGCCTTGTTGAAAGTTACACCAAGTGTACCATAGGTTAGAAGCAGCAGTTTTAGTGCCCTCAAGGGGGTCAAATAACTGGAGTTTTTGTTTAAGTTTGTCCCAGTGAGGTTTTTCTGCATTTTTCCATTCAAAAGGAAGTCCCCCAGCCTTGTCATCTTGATGCTCAGTCATATTGAAGTCACTAGCCACTATCTAGGAGATACTTGGGAGGGAAGTCAGCCAGATCCAAAGGGACACTCTTTCCTTGTAGTCATTAGGTGCGTAGATAGAGAAAATGCCAAGGCTAGAGCCCCTAATATCTAGGGTAGCCCAAGATGCTCTGTTGCAAGGGGAGATCCCTTTATCCCTAATGTTGCTTGCCCACTTAGGGGAGATAATAAGGCCAACTCCTCCCTTTCCTTTCGGGTGGTTGGTGCAAATTTTGATTGCATCTCTCCAGATAAAGTCAAGTGAGCTATCAAGATGGAAACCCACGGATTTAAGGTCTTGCAGCATCAAGAAATCTATGTTCTTGTGGTGATTCAAGGCCTCTAATATTCCAAGAGATGTATTTCATTAGAGAGGAGGGTGGTAGAGATATTATAGTTTTAATTATTATTTTTTATGTCAGTTTTTAAATATTTTTTTGTGAACATGTTTACATTTTATTTCTTATAGTTTTAATTTTTATTATTTTTATGTGGATTTTTGAATATTTTTTTGTTAACATGTTCACATTTCACCCCTTTCTACCTTCACGTAATGTTCAAGAGTTATTTTATAACTAGTATATTTAATTTCGATCCTTATATATTTTTTTGTTAAATAGTTTATTGAAGTGTTATATTGTTTACTTAAGACCTATGTTATAGGTATTATATTTACTTTAAAGTTGTTTTATTTAATTTTATTATATGACTAGAGTTTTAATTTATATTACTTTTTATGTTGGCTCTTTATATATATATATAGGCTCTTCAATTTTTTCATAAAATTGTTTTTGTTTCTTCTTGATGGTAATGATTGACTTTTAGGATAGATGATTGTTTCTCTTTATTTCAACATATCTAACAACAAACTTTTATATACAATAATATAATTAGAATTATTTTATTAGGTTTAAATACATTTTTTGGTATTAAAAGAAAATCAAAATTAAATATGTTAATTATATATAATCAGTGAATACTTAAATTATATATAATAATATATTAGTAAAATTAAATATATTAAATTATTAAAATATTAAAAAAAAATTAGAGATTAAGATTTTAATAAATAATTTAATATTATGCATATTATTAACCTAATTAATTATAATCTAAATTATATTTATAATATAAATACAATACAATATTATATATCCTTATCATATAATATTAAATCTATATAATGCAATAATGTAAAAAAATTAATAAATTAATTATAAATAATTTGTTAATAATAACATTACCAAAAATATATAATAATAAATCTATTATTAGTAATTATATAAAAAAAAAATTATTAAATAATTATTAATTAAAATTAAGATTATTATTATTAATTTTATGGTTATAATTTAAATATATGATTCTAATCTAATTTATAGTCCTTAATTCTATTATAAATTTAATCTTAATTTTTATTCATTATTATAATTCTAAAATATTATAATAATGATTAGGATTAAAATTAGGTTTCTTAATAAGAGTTAGTGTTAGAATAAGGGTTAAGGTTAGGGTTTAAAATAAGGTTCAAATTATTTAGATTAAATTTGGACTTAGAGTTAGATTCAGAATTAGGGTTAAATTGTTTTAAAAAAGGATTAGGGTTGTATTTAATGTTAGATTTAGAGTTACAATCTCTCTATTATATTATTGCAAGAATATATTATCTCAAATTATTATCCTTTAAAAAAAGATTAGGGTATCTCAAATTATTATCCTTTAAAAAAAGATTAAGGTTGTATTTAATGTTAGATTTATAGTTATAATTTATATTATATTATTGCAAGAATGTGTTATCTTTTAAAAAAAAGATTAGGGTTGTATTTAATGTTATATTTAGAGTTAGAATTAGGTTAAAAATTTGGGTAGGTTAGAATTAAGGTTATTGTTAAGGTTTTAATTAGTTATAGATATTTTTGTAATTTTATAACTATGCCATAATTATGGGCACTCTTTATCTGCCACTATGTGGCACTTTTTTTAAGTTTGTTGCATTGATCCTATGTATTTATAAAGATATAGATAAAGTAAATTCAAAATTTAATACTTGTTCTTATATGTTTTTTAAAAATATTTTTTATTTTAAATTATATAATTTTTGTTAAACTTTTAATTAAAAAATTCAAGGATACATTCAAATCAATCTTATTGAAAATAATTTTTTAACTAACAAACAATACATATTTATAGATACATCTTTACAACAAGAACATTTATTTGTTAACCTTTTAAAAATTAAAAGCAATACATGATAGAAATGTAACATGTAGTTAAAATTTCAAGTAAAAATTTTATCTTATTAATTTTTTAATGTATTTTCGTTATTTTATACTATGGAACTAGTTTTATATCTTTAGTGTTGATGTTTTTGTTTTTTTTTTATATATTGCATATAAGGAAAGAAGCACTCTCCAAACTTCATAGATTTAGGAGATTACTAAGAGTTATAAACAGAGATATAGATATTTGTACATATGAAACTATAATGCTTAGATACAAAAAAGAGCCACTATGCTCATATCTAATTGCCTTGCACATGTCACAGCAGTATCTGCTCCTAAGTTACATCCATCCACGTAGTCCATCCCCAGGGACCCTCCATCCACACAGCTTGCTTTCCTTTGAGTAATTTGAGAGCAACTAGATCTGATCTTTAACAGGGTCTCAAACTTTGGCAACCTCTAATCCCAAGCACTACATTGCTAAGTTGACATCCTGCTTCCCCCTTGCTGCCTGCTTCCATTTGTATCCATTATCCATCTCATGAAGGTACGTCTTTGCATTTTCCATCCTTAATGAACTGGATGAATTTATGCTTCTCAATATTCATTTTCACATAAACCTCCAAAAAGCACCAAATTTCTCTAGCAATACTATATTCAAAACAAATATGTCTAACTAGTTCAGGAACCCTACAAATATTGAAAATATCACAAATGTTTTGGTCTTTTCTAAAGGGCATCCTATTGACAATCATAAGCCATTTAAAACACTTTTCTTTGGGACCAACAAGACTACTCCATAATCTTGAAAACATCTTCTGCCACTGTTTAACTGAAAAATCTGCAAGCCATAACTTATTAACATGAAAAATTATGGATTCATCATATCTTAGTGTCTTGTATATATTGACAGCTTTAATATTAGACACAGAAATGGTATTATTTCACAAAAAATTGTTACAACAGTCATTAGCATTCTTGCACTTTTTGGGTAATTGAAGTTTATCAAAAGCTTTTTTCATCATGTTATATGTCAACTTATGGGAGACTTGCAAGTTAAATCTATCTCTCAAGACATCCCATCTAAGAAGCCTATCATCCTCAATAATGTCTCTAAAGAAGAAAATGCCTTTTGTCGCCCAAGCTTTAGCAGAGCACCCTTGCATAAGTGCAAGGGGTCTGGAAGAGTGAAAGAGATCCCACCAAATGGATCTACCCCCATGGACAAACTCATTGTTGCTGACTCTAGTATTGATGATGAAAGGCCTAATACTTTCCTAGGCCTTCCAAATAGACTTGAAGACATTTGAGCCCTGTACTGAGACTATGAAGTCTCCAGCCACAAGGTCACAAAAAGGTAGGGATTTCCAAGATTTGGCCTTTTTCGGTACAGCCCTCAGGATGTTATTCCTAACCAGAATCTTCTAAGGTTCATTGCCATCAAATGCCCAGAAGATCCATTTTTCTGCAAGAGCAGTCCCTTGGATTCTCAAATCCTTTAGTCCTAGTCCTCCCAGTCTCTTGTCCTTGTGACACCATTCCCATCTCACAAAATGCATCTTTTTATTTCCTTTTCCATCGGAGCAAAGGAAGTTCCTGATGGTTTTTTGAATTTCCAAGATCTGGTAATTGGGGAACATCCATACTGAGGAATAGTAAATGTTGTAGGAAGATAGAATTTTTTGACACACCTGTACTCTCCTGGCGAGCGAGAGATACCTATTATCCCACTTATTTATCTTTTTGTCTATCTTACTTCTGACCCAAAGCCACATTTATTTGAGGGATGGTGAGATGGAAAAAGGAATTCCTAGATATCTGACTATTTTATTTGCCCCCCCCCCATTGGACCCCAAACTGCTATAACCACTCAGGAGGTTGATCCTCCTAGACAAGCATGGTAGATTTGCTCTAAGAGATTTTAGCCCCTGATATTTCTCCTAGGAATTTGATTTTTCCTTCGAGGGCCTCCATATTCGGTTTACTGAGTTCTATGAAGAGTGTCGTGTCATTAGCAAATTGAGCATTAATTAGCGCCTCACCATTCAGAAGTTTGACCCCTTGTACATTAGGAGAAATGGTAAGGTCTCTTAGAATATAATACAGAGCATCAAAGGCAATAACGAAGAGAGCAGGGGCTAGGGGGAAGCCTTGTCTAATAGATTTTCTCATAGTTATGTTCTATGAAAGGGAACCATTAACTTCCACCTGGGCCGATGCATCTTTGAGGAGAACCATCACCCATTTGCAAAATTCTCCTAAAAAACCAAATGCTTCTAACATCATTAGAATGAACCCCCATTCCACCATGTCATATGCCTTCTCAAAATCTAGGAGAAACATGGCTGCATTCTGTCCTGATGTCTTTACCCATTCCATGGCCTCCCAGCTGATAATTAGATTTTCAAGGATATATCTTCCTTTGATAAAAACTTGTTTGTGTGGAGAAAATGAATTTAGGTAGTAAATTCTCTAATCTGATAGCAAGAGCTTTAGCCAATATTTTTTAAGATACATTAAGAAGTGTTATCCGTCTCCAGTTTTTTATAAGAGACTTGTCTCCTTCTTTGGGAAGTAGTTTAATAATCCCTCTATTAATTCATTCTCCTAGGGAATCAGTATCAAATGCCTTTGAGTAAAGCTCATGCAAGTCTTGACAAACCCAATCCTCATTAGCTTTGTAGAATTCTACAGGAAGACCATCTAGGCTTGGGGTTTTATCATTATTCAGACTTTTAATAGCAACTTTCAGCTCTTGCACTATGATGGGACCCCCTCAATTCTTGCACATCCTCAAAAGTAATCTTAGAGGGGATAATCCTCCTATATTTTTCTCTAGCATCCTAGGAGTTAGTGGAATCTTCAGAGGTGAAGAGACCTTTTCTAGAATTGGAAAAAAGCCTCTTTGATATCATCCAGAGCCATTAATTCTTTGTTATCTATCCAAATCCTATCAATTTTCTCTCTACACTAGTTTTGTTTTAGCATATTGAAGAAGAACTTGGATCCTTTGTCCCCGAATTGCATCTAGTGAGCTTGAGCCCTGATCATGGCCCCTCTATTCTTATTTTGTTGGTGATTCCTGAGATTATCCCTTGCTAAGGTTACTTTTTGAGATAGTTCAATATTGCATGGATTGTCTTGGATCTTAACCTCACATAGGTGAAGGTTATCAAATAGTGTTCTCTCCTTCCACCTATAATCCTTAGCTTTCTTTTGTCCTATGGTTTGCAGAAGTACCTGCCAACTATTGACATTTTGATTCCATCTATCAATGTTAGAGTTCAGCTTTTTATTACTCTTGTTAAACAACCTAACAATCTTTAATGCGCTCAAAACATTCGGGTCTTTTAGAAGATTGGATTTTAGGAAGAATTTGTCTTTTGCAATTCCTTGCCTCTCAGAGGAGTCTCTGAGCCTAATTTGTGAGATGATTGGATGATGGTCTGATAATGAGGTTGGATAAACTGTCACTGAATTTCCATTCTTGTCAAGGTCAAAGGAGAAATGCTTTCTGTCAGCATAAAACCTGTCCAGCCTACAATAGATCCTATGCTTTCTTTTCTGATAGTTGCACCATGTGTACCAGATTTCAGTGTTTACCTTCTTATTACAAAATAGGGGGTCAAAAAGTTTCTTCCACCTTTTCATTCTCTCCCAGTGTAATTTCTCCATTCCTTTCCATTCCATAGGAACACCTCCACTTTTTTCTTCATGAGCTTCTATCATGTTGAAGTCACCCCCAACAATCTAAGGTATATCCGATAAGGCTACAATCTAGTCCCACAACTCAGTTCTCTCCCTGTCATCATTGGAGGCATAGACTGAACAAATATCGAATATGGTATCATTGAAGTCTAAAGAGGCCCAAACCGCTCTATTACACGGTGAACATCCTTGGTTCACTATGTGCTTCTTCCATTTGGGGTTGGCAAGTATCCCAACACCTCCTCTACCTCTATCATGCTTTGAGAAAACCTTGATAGAGTCTTTCCATATAAACTCTGGGTTTATTTACAAGGTAAATTTGACAGCCTTGAGTTCTTGAAACATAACAAAATATGCATTCTTATGCTGATTGACAAACTTCCTGACAATCCACTTCCTGTCTGGTGACTCCAGACCCCTAATGTTCCAAGAGATGCACTTCATCATAACAAGATGCATTATTTTTACTCTTTGGGTACCTTAAACTAATAAAAGCATCTAGGGAGTTCTTTCTTATCCTCATTATTCCTTCTATTAATTGAGCCCCTATTTTTAGATCCCAGTGGTCTACCTCTTCTTCTTCTAGGAAGAGCCTCAAGTTTCTCACTATCTATTATCCATTCTCCTTCTTCCCCTATTCACTCCTTATTTTGATAATCATCCTCAACCTCAAACGCCTTCCTAATGTCACCCTGACTGGGGATTTCTCAGGTCTTAGAACAGGGATCAAATGCCTTCAAGCTATCTGGAGGGTCTAAGTTATCTATTTCACTAGCTAAGATTTTATCTTCACCAACCTTAAGGTCAGCAACAATGACCTTGATCACACAAGTGTCCTCTAATTCAACAAACTTCTTTGGGGGAAGGACAATGATCATGTTAGGGGTGAGTTCAGCAAGGGAGGAAGGATCTAGCACAAAATTCAAGACATTTGATGAGTCAACCTCAAAGGAGACATCCATGTCTACCAAGTTTTTATGGGGAGCTTCATTCACCATCCCAGACCAGCTCCCTCCCTTACCCAACTCACCAGTCACACCATCTCTTTCTTCAAAATTCTGATTCACAAAGTTATTCGAACTAGAGGCTAAATTCAAGAATTTCACCTCTAGGGGAACCTCTTGCACATCATCATCCATAGGCGATATTAAATTTCTATCCACAGATATTTTATTTATAGCATAATTCAAGGTAATGGGTATATTCGCCCTGATTTTTTCTAGGGCTAACTGTTGAGCATTTTTCCTCCTTCTTTTCTTAGGGTTTTTTCCCACAACCTAAAACCCATCCTGCGTATCTTCATTCATCTACTTTAGAGCATCTAAAATTGTAGAGTGAGGTGTGGGGTCAATTCTGGAATTACCAGATTTGAATTTTTACCATGCTCTGGGGGTTTAGAGTTTTCTCCAGTTAATAAATTATTAATTTTTTGCTAATGGGATTAAGATTTTCCATGTTTGGGATATGCTTCCCGTGAACAGGGGGCGGGTTGTTTAGTTGACTTCAAGATTTTTCTTCTCCCTTGAATTTATTAATAATTGGGAAATTCTTATGAATGTGACCCTCTTTTCTGCAGAGAAAACAAGCATTCACCCTGCCAAGGACTTCAATAGGGCATTTCAGATTCTAAGTTTATGTTAACCATTTTGGGGAGATCACATCTTGGGTTGATTGAAATCAAAACCCTAGCGTCCAAATGAGGAATGAGAGAGGTCGAATTATCCACCCGAATAGCCTTTCCTATCGGTTCAACAATTTGAGGTATAAATCTCCACAACAATGGAGGCAAATTTCGAATCAAAACCCATCTAGGGCACGAAAGTGCGATTATTTCCTCATTAACTACTTTTGACGACCATTCTAGGGCACGAAATGTGCATTTTCCAACAGTCCAATATTGTTTATTAAGAACCTCTCTTTGCATTTTATGATCTTTAAAAAAAAATTACAAACAAACCTTTTTGAATGAGTCTACAAAATGAAACCAGATAACCTAATTTAATATTCCAGACATTTCTAATCCAATCATCAATAAATTTACGAGCAGGACATTTATCTACGTCTACAGTCACAAAGAAAATTGTTGTATCTTTAAGCCTGTTCTTTTCCATGTTGATTTCTTTGCAAATTAACACACATTGGAGGAAATGGAGATGGAATCCAGAGCACAGTTAGGGCCCTTACCTTCTCCATGGGGGCGACCATTACAATTACTAACAAACCTCGCACCTTCAACGACTAGGAGAGAGGAAAGGTTAACCACATATTTGAAATATTTTGGCTCTAATGCCACTCCTTCATTAGGTTTTCTAGCACCTACAGAGGATATTTTTATCGAGTCGCATTAACTGCTCGCATAGAGAAGAGAAAGGTGATGACGGAGAAGGATGCGGGGAAATAAACTTGCACGAGAAAGAAGAAACCTAGGTAAGCACTTACCTATGTGGAGGAGGACCAGCGTACTCCCCCACATCAGCGATTACGACCCTACAACCCAGAATCCAAACCCTATTTGCAGTCGGAGTTGCACCAACAACATTTTTTTGTATTTAGAAAATAAATTATAATGAATTGAACTTTAATCACAAACCTTATAAAAAAAATTAGCCAAATTCAACCCTATTCCTAAAAACAAGCCAAATTGAACTCTAATCATGAACTTAATTAAACCCTAACCTTAAAATAAAACCAAGTTAAATCATAACCTTAAACCTAATGGTACACTATAATTAATTAAACCCAAAGCCTAAACTTAACTAAACACCCAAAAAATTGAACCTTAACCCTAAAATTAATTAAATATAGAAAATTGAACCATAAAACTAAATTAAATATATCCCTAACCTAAAAAATAATATAACAATAATCCTTATAATAAATTAACATTGATTCAAATTGATCTATAATAAAAATTAAGCCCTAACAAAATAGAATTGATACTTAAACCATAATGAACTCAAACTTTGATTGTAAACCCTAACACTAAACAAAATTTAACTCTAATAATAAACCTTAGAAAACCTAAGTTTAACCCTATACCAAATTTAACCTCCAACCACAATTGAACCATAACACTAAACTAAATTAAACCATGATGATAAACATAATTAAATACTAAAAAAAAATTGAACCCTTAACCTAAACTAAATTTAATTTGAATCCTAAACCAAACTAAACCCTAACTATAACACAAAATTAATTAAACCATAACCCTAAACATAATTGAATATTAAATCAAATTGAACCCTAATCCTAAACTAATTATACCATAACACTAACACTAAACCAAACTAAACCCTAAACCTAAACAAAATCAAATCCTAACACTACACTAAAAACAATCGTAACCATAACACTAAATGAAATTGAATCCTAATCATGAACTTAATTATAACCCAAATCTAAAATTAATCCAAGTTAAATACTAACCCTAAACCTAATTGAAAATTATAATAAATTAAATCCTAATCATAAGCCTAACAAAAATTAATTCAAATGGAATGATAACCTAAAACCAAATTAAATTATAGCCCTACCAATAACCAAATTGAACCCTAACCCTAAATTAGATTGAACAATTAACCAAATTTAACCCTAATCCTAAAAATAATTAAATAATAAGCTAATTAATCTTAATTAAACCCAAATTAAATATAATTCAATCAAACGAAAATGAACACTAATTCCAAATGCATCCCTAACACTAAGCCAAATTTATCCCTAATTGTAAACCTTATAAAACCTAACTCTAACCCTATAAGAAATAGAATCCAAACCTTAAACAAAATTGAACCCTCGCCCTAACATTAAACTCAATTAAGCCATAACACTAAACTAATTTGAAACCTAACCGTAAACATAAATATAAACTAAACAACATTGAACACTTAACCTAAGCTAAAGTAAATACAATTCCTAAATCAAATTAAATCCTAGCTATAGGACTAAACCAAATTGAACCCTAATTCTAAACCAATTATACCCTAACACTAGAACTAAACCAAATTATATCATAACCCTAAATAAAATTTAATTTGAACATTAAACTAAACTTAACTTTAATTCTAAAGCTATCAAACATTAAACCAAATTGAACCCTAATTGTCAACCTTATTAAAACCTAACCCTAACACTAAGATAAGTTATATCGTAACCTGAAACCAAATTAAATTGTAGCCTGCCAATAAGAAAATTGAACCCTAACCCTATTAATAAAGCAAATTAATCCCTATCCCTAAATTCAATTAAACAATTAACCAAATTCAAACCTCATACTAAAAATAATTAAATAATAAACTAATTAATCATAATTAAACCCAAATTACATCTAATTCAATCAAACTAAAATTAACACTAATTCCAATTCCATCCCTAACACTAAGCCAATTTTATCCTTAATCGTAAACCTTATAAAACCTAACTCTAACCCTATACAAAATAGAATCCAAACCTTAAACAAAATTGAACCCTCACCCTAACATTAAACTAAATTAATCCATAACACTAAACTAATTTGAAACCTAAGCATAAACATAAAAAAAAAGTTGGAATAGGATAATATGGAGATACTTATGGCCAAATTACTTCTATTTTTTGAAGCTTTAGGGAGCAGGATCTCATTGCCTAAATCAATCATTCTAGGATGGGAAGCAAACCTGGCTCCTTGGCACTATAAATTCTTTGTCTCTTGGGGAGGACCAGACCACCTGGTAAGATATTCGGGAATCCCCTTTGCCATAGAACCCCATTTGAAGGAAATGTGGGAATGGGTTAGAGGAATTATTGACAAAAACATGAGGAAATGGAATAGAAATGTGAGCATGGGTCAGAGGAAAGATTGACAAAAACATGGGGAAATAGAATAGACACTTCCTCTAATTGGCAAGGAGTGTAGATATGTCAGAAGATCCTTTCCTCTTACAATATTTATTACAATTCTGCTTGGCTCTTTACTAACTATTATTTTTTCCACATTCAGAAGAAAATCAGGGATTTTTTATGGTCGGATGGAAAAGGGGGCATGAAAAAACATGCAATAAAATAGCAATGGTGTACCTTGAATAAGAATATGGGAGACTCGATCTCAAGGACTTGAGATGGAAAGGCATTTCTTTGGCGGAAAAGTGGATATTCAGAGCTCTTCAAGGGAATGAGCCTTAGAAAATCCTAATTAGACATAACCTTTCCAAGGCCACTCCCAAGAAAAGTCCAGTGTGGAAAGGATTGTCGCTTTGTGATATCATTGCAAGATACTTTGATCTTAGGCCCTTTAGGATCCACAGTCTTTAAATATATCTGGAAGGCTTGGGAGGTAGTAAGGAAATACATTTCCAATAATGGTTTAGTGGGAGTTAAAGGGGAGGTGTGTGGCGAACAGTCGATCTAGTAGAATCTGAAATACAAGGACAAACCTCTTGCCTAGCTGCAAGGTTGTTCCGCTAAGGCCCGGGATGATTTGGGCATCAATACATGCTGCTATTTTGAATGATGTGAACCTTTTGAGTTTGAATGTTTTAAGGGATACCTTTCCAATCCCCCCTCTCACCGCAACACTTACATTGTTCTGTGAGATGCTTGCTCCTCCCTTGGCCTTGGATGAAAACAAAGAGAAAAGTAATGGAAATTAAAATTTAGTAAAGATAGATCTTTGAATGATTAATGGCTCAATGGAAGAAAATATCACCAAGGTATGAATGTTAACCTCTATTTTAGGATAGGTGCATGCTACCAAGTAAAATAAATCTAAAATTATATATGAAAAGGTTTGATAGAATTGAAAGATAGATTTTATAAGAAAATTAAATTTGGGAACAAGTAAATTTTCACTTATATTTAGAGTTTCTAAAGATTCATCTCACTAGATGAAAGGAAATTGGGAGGTATGTTTCTAAAGGTATGTTTGAATTAAAGCCTTGATACTTTATATTTATGTGTGTGTGTATAATTTTATATATATAAGCTAGTTTATTCACTAAAGAGCTATTTTATAGCTAGTATATTTATTTTAAAGTTATTTTATTTAATTTTATTCACTTAATAGCTATTATATGATTATAGTTTTATTTTTTCTAATTTCTAATGTCACCTTTTTAATATTTTTTGTTAAATATGTTTTGTTAAAGTGTTTTAGTTCAATTGGTAAGGTGGGGAAATCGCATGTTCCTTGATTGCCCAATATACATAATAAATCATTTGAATTTAATAATTAATTATTAATTAATAATTGATTATTATTATTAATTGATTATTATTATTAATTGATTATTATTATTAATTGATTATTATTATTAATTGATTATTATTTTAAATTATTTATTTAATAATATTATTATTGATTTCTTACTAATAATGTTAATTATCTTCAAAATTATTTAAAAATAAATTATTTTTAATGTTATTAATTATCTATAGCTATTATTTCCCATTCATAGGATTTTTAATCCTATACATCCTTCATATGATCACTCACGAGCCACATGAATCATGGCTCAACCAAGTAAATAAAAATTGAATTATGATGATGCATTTGAGGAAACCCAAGACCGTTTGCTACTAGATGTGTTATATTAAATTATGATGATGCATCTAAGGAAACCCAAGCCGTTTGCTACTAGATGTGTTATTTGGGATTCTTCAAGAAAGGTGATCGAAGTGAAAAAAAAAAATTGAAGTAAGAAACTAAAAGCAAAGTAGAGGCTCAGGAACTACTTTTCCTATATTTGAATAAATCATATAACCTCAATAATAATATTATCAAATTTGACTCAATTGTGGTGACTCTCTATTTGAGATATAGGCATTAAACAAACTAGAAAATAATAAACCTAAAGGATGTTTTGGTTATCTTAAATAATATTTCTATCTATAAATCATATATGCATACAATTTCATACTCACTTGGGTCTCACTTTGGTGTTTTTGATCAGATCAAAAGGCCCGTATTTGAACCCTCTAATGATCAAAAAAATTGAGTGGGAATTAATTTTTTATTTTGGCCTTCTTCTTAATTTTCAACACATTTCATTACAATAAGTATAAAATCAATTCTTATCACCTCATTTGAAACATATCTCCAAAAGTTTCCAATTCAATTCCTCAAGAGAAGATTCAAATTCAAGTGAGAAAGTAGTCAAGCATCATTATAGTATTGAATGAGAGGTTAAATATATAAATTTCAAGCATTCAAGATGACATCCATGACCAAGTTCTTATGAAAACATTCATGAATTACTACATGGCAACATCAACTTTTTCATCAATACTTCAAGGAAAGTGAAATTTATGAAGGTATAACATTTCAATCAAGCATTTTCGATTTTAGATCTACCCCATAAAGGAATACCATCTTTTTCCATTTTAGTTTATCATAAGAACTTAATTCCAAACCCAGGATTTGACCTAGGCAAACAACTATAGTGCCCCTACCCTAATCAATTTCTAATCTCGGTTTGACCTTAATTAGTCTATCATAATATAATGATTATAGTCAGATGTTTTGATTTTAGTGCATACCTGTTAATGTGGTTTTCACACCAATTTGTATGGAAGTTATTAATTCTTCTATTTCGTGTTATTATCTTGGGCTAACGCTTTCATTAAGTTTATATATGTATGCATGTATGACTCTTGGTTGCAGGAGATTTCAGGTATAGTACCGCATGGGTGTGAGGTTCATCTCCACCTGGAATTTGCAAGTTTGAGTTTACCTCTTTGATCATTAGAGTTGGATTAGGTGGTCGTAATACCCTCGTTTGACCATAGTCGTGCTCAAGTGATCATCGTCAGTCATCATCGGTATTCCCTTTGGTTGGGTTTGTGAGTCGTCTGTTCATTTGACTTTCTTGGGTTGCGTGTTTTGTGTGTGGTTAAATCAAGTAATTAATCCTTAATCTCTAATTTGATTTAATGTGTGTTTTCGCATTAGTATTTTGGGGACTAAATTAAATAGGCTCCCTTTTTATGTGATTAATCGTTAATTGAATTGCTTAATTCAGGTTGGTAGCAAGTTCAATTAAATGGTTAATTTTAGTGTTAAATTTATTTTGTTTATGCTGTTGGAAAAGAAAGATTTAAATTTAATTGTAATAGAATTAATTTAATCTTGTTGGCATTTTGGAAATAGAAAGGTTAATTTTTGTTAATTGAGGAAATCAATTTTAAATTGAAAAGCAAGTTTAATTTATTGATATAGTTTAAAAGAATGATTTTTGTGAATTATTTTAAATAAAAAATTTAAATCTAAAATAAATAAAAAATTGGTCAAACTTCTCCCATTTAACCTAGGTTTTTGGAAAAATATGGGAGATTGTTTTTTTTTTTAAATATTTTTGGAAAATATTTTTGGATGGAAAAATTTGGGGGTTTTGGGAGGAGAAGGAATTTCTTGAGCTGAAGAATTGGGCTCTTCTTCAATCTTGCCAAGATTGCTGAGCCAGGTAGGCCTCTGGTTTATTTCATTGGCTTCTTGTTTTAAAGAATTTATTTTGGATTTTTGAAGAAATCTGTTTGTGAAGTTTAAAAATCTCATCTATTTGTGGGAAATGAAATAGTTGTAAATTTAATTCTAGTCCAATCCCCTCTTGTTCTGTTTCCATTCCAAGTTTAGATTATGGTTGCTCTGGTTGCTTTAAAATCAAAAATAAACTTGGGTTGCCTGTTTACAATAAAAATTTGTTTAAATTCCAAACAAATTCTTTCAAATTCAAGCTTTAATCAGAGAGATCTGCTTGTGTTTGGATATATGGATGTTAATCAATCTTATTTTGCCAATATAGTGTTGGTTTTAGAGAAATCCTCCCTTTTCTCGATCTGGGTATTTGAAATTGCCAATATTGGAAAACTCATAGTTTTTTGAATGAAAAAAAACATAATAATAAATTATTTTTTTAAGTCTCTATTGAGACTGTATTTTGTTGTGTTCTGTTAAATTTGTATCCGCAAATTTTATTTTTTTTTTAAATTAAAAAAAAAAAATATAACCTGCCCCCACTTGGCAGAGTTTCCCCCGCCACGTGGAAGGGTTTTGCATGCTACCAATGGGCTACTACCTTTTGGTAGTAGCAGTACCATAGGTAGCATGAGCTACCTGGGGGGGGCCACGTGGAGGTCCAAGTGGGTACCCTCCCCCTTTTTATTGTTTTTTTTTTAATTTTTTTTTTTAATATTTTTTTTTATCAAAAAAAATATATATTATAGTTTAACATTATTTTAATGTAAATTTTAAATTAAGTTTTTAATGAAGTAAATATGGCATTTAATTAATAATTTATGATTATTTTGTAATTAATTATTTGTATAAGGGACAAATATACATTAATTAATTTTCTAATTCTATTTTATTATTAATGCATATTTTTTTAATTAGATACTTAATTTGTTATTCTGTTATTAATTATTAATTGCTTAGATTTTATTAATCATGGATTAATAAATGTATATTAATTAATATTTAATTTTGGAATTTTTTTTTATATATATGCATAAGGAAATAATTGTTAAGCTGGGAACAGACTATCTTTATTTGGGTTCCTTATATGTATATGTTTCCTTGACTTGTATAGTTTAACATGGTTCTGGATAGATGAACTTGGAGAAAATTATTTTTGAACCAGTATGACAATGATGTTTTAATTGAAGATTAAATATCACATTTAGTTGGTTAACGTTTATTTTATTATATTCTTGTGAACTTGGTTTAAAAACTCGTAATGATGTATTTATGTATTTTCGATGCTAATGAACCTTAGAGAGAGAAAACCAAGAACGATATGTACCTAGTTGAGGAAGATAACTACAATATAACTTAGATCATTTAGAAAACTTGATCGACATTTTATGTTTAAACCAATTTGGAAAGAGATTGTATCTACCAATTGTTGCCTATGCAAGTTTCATTTCTGTATTCGCTTTTGCTTAAGTAATGGCAAGCCTTGATTTGGGGTACCTGTTTCAGTCCTCGGTCTCGAGTTTGACTGTTGTTTTGTGGTGGTGTCATAATTGGTTGTATCCTTTATGCGGGTGTTGAATGATGATTTGTGGTTGACCGTAGCTGGTTAGGTCTCTAGTTAGAGTACCGTCTATCAGTGCACCTCATATGATGTCGTGTTTGCCCAAATGGTTGATTCCTCCATTTTGAACTCTGTATGATTGACCATGTGTATTCCTTGGTTTTTGAGTTCGTTTCAGTGTAGTCTAGTGTCGTATGGGAAAGTGGCTTTCGATTGGGGGTCGTGCCCAAAGTGGTTGCTGGGTAACCCATCAAAAGTGTGTCTAATAAGTGATAACCTAATAGTAAATTAGAGTGTTAGTTAATATATCACTAAGAAAGATAGTTGTGCCTCACACATGGGATGAGTGCTAGTATAGACTCGACATGCTGTGAGAAGGCCTGAAATGGCAAACCATCATTCTTGTCTTCACGAAAGGATGTGTGGGTCCACATGAGGCTTGGATGGGCCAGAGGTTTGGATTAGGTTGCCAGAGTAACCCAGTGTATGGGGATGGAACCTATGAAGACCTGCCATGGTAACCATACCAAGTTGTGTGATGACACTTGTCCCTATGTTCACTAGTGTGTTGTGTTGACTTGATAGGAGCACTTTTGTGGAGTTGTCATGTTGCTTATGCCCTTGTGAGTACCCGATTGTCATGCTAGACCTTGGGTTGTGATGTCTTAGTTTTTTGGACACTCCAGTGGACCTTTGTATTTGCTTCGATTATGTTCAAATGGATCCTTTCCTATTCAGGGATCATTTATGTATTTATTGACCGATGTGGTCGTTTATATATTGGTTATGTTTACCTTGATGGCAGGATTGTAAATGATGTGACCTTATGTATTATTCATTATTATTTAATTATTAGAGGGGTCTTGTAGTTAAGAAAATCTGAAGATGTAGCCCTCTAGGGGTGAACTCCAAGATCAATTTGGTGTTATGTGATGCTTATGTTCTTATGATTCCTTTTTCAGTTTTAGCATGTATGGATGGCATTATGTTAGAATGTATAAAGTGGATTAGAAGAAATTAATCTTAAATGCATGTATGCAGTCATCTTTTAAATGTTGTAATTGGATCATGGAAGATTGTAGATAGAAGCAATAAAATGCATTCAATTATTGTTAATGAAGTTAAGTATGCATGGAAGGATCTCATTAGTTTATGATGAAATTAAAGTGTATTATGAAATTAGATGCATAACTTAAATTTTTAATGAAAAGTATGAATGATGGGTATGAATAAATCTTAATGGATGAACATTATCATGTGATTTATATTTTTGTCATGCTAAAAGAAATTATCCTTGTTTAAAGTATTATCTCGTTATTAAGATAATCAGCTTATTGGATTAATTAGCGTGAGTTAAGTTAAATATGGAATTAAGTAATCACGTTGGGAAACTCTTTAGGTGTTAGTTGATGTCTTCCGCTGTGTAATCTATACTTTGATATCTTGATGTATCTTAATGTTGTGTTTAACTTTTAAAAAAAAAATTGTTTGCACTCTATTCTTGTGTTTTGGCTTAATCCCTTCAGGGTTTCCTGGCGAGGCATTACAACAACTATCAACCCAACAAAAAAATTACTCTCTTATGTGTGCAAGTGACAGATTCTAGAGAGAACAAATACAAATACAAGAAAAGAAAAGTAATACATGTAGGAATAGATTTCAGACAAGTGAGAAAGGTAAGACAAGGTCACCTAGTCTCAAAGTTTGAAACTTTTCCATTGAAATTTTAGCAAGATAATCAAAGTGACATCTTGATCCTAAACTATTTTTGATATATACATCCAACACATTTGGAACAATGTTGCCTAGCTCATTATTTATATTTTTGAGTTTATATTTAAGACATAGATTCGTCTTTGCATCCCATTTCTTGCCCTATACTTGATGTTTGCATATCTAAATTATGAAATTGTATGCTCATGTTGATTATTTTTAATTTTACATTATTAGCCCTAGTTCTCACATTTAATAATTTCATATCAAATTAATTGTAAGACATTTAGTTATTAAAAACTTTGTATTGAGAGCTATCATAGCCAAGCTCGAAGACGCTCATATACCATATTCCATAGATGTAGAGAACTAGACATAATATTGTGTGCAATAATTAGCATCTAATTTTATCAAAATTAATATGGAGTTAGCTAACAACGATGGAAACAAAGAGAAAAGGAATGGCAATTAAAATTTAGTAAATATTGATCTTTGAATGATTAAT